>NC_134364.1:9025803-9196286 GCF_048569485.1 Anomaloglossus baeobatrachus | reverse complement strand
GAATGCCATGTCCGTGTGCTCGGTTTAGTGTCACACGCTACCTGGGCTGGATTCTGGCTTCATATAATCTTGTTAACGGACCAGGGATCTAACGAGGAATTGGTGGCGGAGTACAAGGCTGGCTGAGCCCTGTGTCACTGATTGGGGCTAGTGAAAAGGGCCTGTCCGCCTGTCGGGGTTATGAGCGAGTGGGGTGTCGTGCCGGTGGTTGCGTGGCCCCCTCTGTGCCTGCCTGTACCTGTGTGGACAGGGGGTGTCAGTGTAATACTGGGGGTGCGGAACGTCATGTGCTGGCGGAAGTGATGAGGCCATATTGTGTGGCTCCGATGTATTAGAGATGTCAGGGTGCAGCCGCGATTGATGGACAGCGTGGGGTGTCTGCGCGACCCCCCGGCTGTTCCTCACAAGCATTAGTGGTGCCACTTGTCCAGTGAGAATTTTTTATCTGTTATTCCCGGACCCTGATAAATCCTCACCCCCCCCATATTCCGGACTCACGGTCGCTCTTGTGTGTCGGACACATCCTCCGTGTTGCACTCGGGCAGTGATCAGTGTTTTCTCCGTCTGCAGACACAGTCTTTCTTCTTCTTTTGTTGCTGTTCTGCCTCTGGTCCCCGCTGCGTTCAGCGTTATCATTCCTGCCTCGTTCCTGCACTTTCCTCTGATCAGAAGATTTGTGCAGCTCAAGAGCTGAAATCCCCGCACCCCACAGCCACAGTCGTCTGTCAATCACACATGCAGTTACATTGCAGTGCGAAGATTGGGACAATTGTATTCAATCTGCTACAATCTCTGCTGTATCCAACTTTGAGCAGGTCTATCTCTGCTGTATCCAACTTTGAGCAGGTCTATCTCTGCTGTATCCAATTCTGAGCAGGTCTATCTCTGCTGTATCCAATTCTGAGCAGGTCTATCTCTGCTGTATACAATTCTGAGCAGGTCTATCTCTGCTGTATACAATTCTGAGCAGGTCTATCTCTGCTGTATACAATTCTGAGCAGGTCTATTGCTGCTGTATCCAATTCTGAGCAGGTCTATCTCTGCTGTATACAATTCTGAGCAGGTCTATCTCTGCTGTATCCAATTCTGAGCAGGTCTATCTCTGCTGTATCCAACTCTGAGCAGGTCTATCTCTGCTGTATCCAATTCTGAGCAGGTCTATCTCTGCTGTATCCAATTCTGAGCATGTCTAGCTCTGCTGTATCCAATTCTGAGCAGGTCTGTCTCTGCTGTATCCAATTCTGAGCAGGTCTATCTATGCTGTATCCAATTCTGAGCAGGTCTATCTCTGCTGTATCCAATTCTGAGCAGGTCTATCTCTGCTGTATCCAATTCTGAGCAGGTCTATCTCTGCTGTATCCAATTCTGAGCAGGTCTAGCTCTGCTGTATCCAATTCTGAGCAGGTCTGTCTCTGCTGTATCCAATTCAGAGCAGGTCTATCTCTGCTGTATCCAATTCTGAGCAGGTCTATCGCTGCTGTATCCAATTCTGAGCAGGTCTATCTCTGCTGTATCCAATTCAGAGCAGATCTATCTCTGCTGTATCCAATTCAGAGCAGGTCTATCTCTGCTGTATCCAATTCAGAGCAGGTCTATCGCTGCTGTATCCAATTCTGAGCAGGTCTATCTCTGCTGTATCCAATTCTGAGCAGGTCTGTCTCTGCTGTATCCAATTCTGAGCAGGTCTATCTCTGCTGTATCCAATTCTGAGCAGGTCTATCGCTGCTGTATCCAATTCTGAGCAGGTCTATCTCTGCTGTATCCAATTCTGAGCAGGTCTGTCCCTGCTGTATCCAATTCAGAGTAGGTCTATCTCTGCTGTATCCAATTCAGAGCAGGTCTATCTCTGCTGTATCCAATTCAGAGCAGGTCTATCTCTGCTGTATCCAATTCTGAGCAGGTCTATCTCTGCTGTATCCAATTCTGAGCAGTCTGTCTCTGCTGTATCCAATTCAGAGCAGGTCTATCTCTGCTGTATCCAATTCAGAGCAGGTCTATCTCTGCTGTATCCAATTCTGAGCAGGTCTATCTCTGCTGTATCCAACTTTGAGCAGGTCTATCTCTGCTGTATCCAACTTTGAGCAGGTCTATCTCTGCTGTATCCAATTCTGAGCAGGTCTATCTCTGCTGTATCCAATTCTGAGCAGGTCTATCTCTGCTGTATACAATTCTGAGCAGGTCTATCTCTGCTGTATCCAATTCAGAGCAGGTCTATCTCTGCTGTATCCAATTCTGAGCAGGTCTATCTCTGCTGTATCCAACTTTGAGCAGGTCTATCTCTGCTGTATCCAATTCTGAGCAGGTCTATCTCTGCTGTATCCAATTCTGAGCAGGTCTATCTCTGCTGTATCCAATTCTGAGCAGGTCTAGCTCTGCTGTATACAATTCTGAGCAGGTCTATCTCTGCTGTATCCAATTCAGAGCAGGTCTATCTCTGCTGTATCCAACTTTGAGCAGGTCTATCTCTGCTGTATCCAATTCAGAGCAGGTCTATCTCTGCTGTATCCAATTCAGAGCAGGTCTATCTCTGCTGTATACAATTCTGAGCAGGTCTATCGCTGCTGTATACAATTCTGAGCAGGTCTATTGCTGCTGTATCCAATTCTGAGCAGGTCTATCTCTGCTGTATCCAATTCTGAGCAGGTCTATCTCTGCTGTATCCAATTCTGAGCAGGTCTATCTCTGCTGTATCCAACTCTGAGCAGGTCTATCTCTGCTGTATCCAATTCTGAGCAGGTCTATCTCTGCTGTATCCAATTCTGAGCAGGTCTATCTCTGCTGTATCCAATTCTGAGCAGGTCTATCTCTGCTGTATCCAATTCTGAGCAGGTCTATCTCTGCTGCATCCAATTCTGAGCAGGTCTATCTCTGCTGCATCCAATTCTGAGCAGGTCTATCGCTGCTGTATACAATTCTGAGCAGGTCTATCGCTGCTGTATACAATTCTGAGCAGGTCTATCACTGCTGTATCCAATTCTGAGCAGGTCTATTGCTGCTGTATCCAATTCTGAGCAGGTCTATCTCTGCTGTATCCAATTCTGAGCAGGTCTATCTCTGCTGTATCCAATTCTGAGCAGGTCTATCTCTGCTGTATCCAACTCTGAGCAGGTCTATCTCTGCTGTATCCAATTCTGAGCAGGTCTATCTCTGCTGTATCCAATTCTGAGCAGGTCTATCTCTGCTGTATCCAATTCTGAGCAGGTCTATCTCTGCTGCATCCAATTCTGAGCAGGTCTATCGCTGCTGTATCCAATTCTGAGCAGGTCTATCTCTGCTGTATCCAATTCTGAGCAGGTCTATCGCTGCTGTATCCAATTCTGAGCAGGTCTAGGTGTGAACAGAGGCAAGAGCATCTTTATATAATAACTAGAAGGTGGCCGGATTCTACGCATCGGGTATTCTAGAATTTACGTATTGTGTAGTTAATGTATGATTTTTGTTATATATATAGATGTTGTTGTGTGTAGTTATCACGTGTTTGTGTAGGGGCTGTAAATGTTCTGGGTGTTGTCTGGGTGGGGGTATGTGAGAGCGGTGTTGTTTGTGTGTTGCGTTGTGTGTGTTGCGTTGTTTCTGGAGCGCTGTGTGTCTGTAGCGTTGTGTGTGTGTGGTGCTGTTTGTGTTGCGCGGTTTGTGTGGGTGTGGGGTGCGTGTGTGTGTTTTGGGGGGAGGTATGTTTTGTGCAATGTGTGTGTTGTGCGGTATGTGCGTATATTTGTGTGTGCAGTGTTGTCTGTGTGTGGGTGTGTGTGTGTGGTGTGTTGTGCGGTGCGTGTGTGGCGGTGTGTGTGTGTTTTGGGGGGAGGTGTGCACCCCCCATCGTGCTCCATCCCTCATGCTGCGCACGCCCCATCGTGCTCGATCCCCCATGCTGCGCACCCCCCATCGTGCTCGATCCCCCATGCTGCGCACCCCCCATCGTGCTCCATCCCCATGCTGCGCACCCCCCATCGTGTTTCATCCCCCCATTCTGGGCACCCTCATCGTGCTCCATCCCCAACGCTGCACCTCCCGTCGTGCTCCATCCCCCACGCTGCACCCCCCCATTGTGCTCCATCCCCCATGCTGCACTCCCCATCGTGCTCCATCCCCCATGCTACGCACCCCCCATCGTGCTCCATCCCCCATGCTGCGCACCCCGTATCGTGCTCTATCCCCCATGCTGCGCACCCTGTATCGTGCTCTATCCCCCATGCTGCGCACCCCGTATCGTGCTCTATCCCCCATGCTGTGCACCCCCCATCGTGCTTCATCCCCCCATTCTGGGCACCCCCCTTCGTGGTCCAACCCCCATGCTGCACCCCCCATCGTGCTCCATCCCCCATGCTGTGCACCCCCCATCGTGTTTCATCCCACCCATTCTGGGCACCCCCATTGTGGTCCATCCCCCCATGCTGCACCCCCCATCGTGGTCCACCCCCCATGCTGCACCCCCCATCGTGCTCCATCCCCCATGCTGCACTCCCCATCCCCATGCTGCACTCCCCATCGTGCTCCATCCCCCATGCTGCGAACCCCTCAGAGAGGACTATAATGGGAGGAGTATAATGGGAGGAGTAGTCCTGGAGAAAGAGGAGTATAATGGGAGGAGTAGTCCTAGGGGGTGGTGTACAGGTGCCCAACGCGTGCAGGGGGCGTGACCTAGCGGGCATCGCGTGCGGGGGGCGTGGCCTAGCGGGCATCACGTGCGGGGGGCGTGGCCTAGTGGGCTTCGCGTGCGGGGGCGTGGCCTAGCGGGCATCGCGTGCGTGGGGCGGGCCTGGCCAAACGGAGCAAGAGACAGACAGACAGACAGAATAAGGCAATTATATATATAGATGGGCAGGATCATCAAAGCGTTTATGCTTAAAAGCTTTGAAAAGGTGAAAATCATTTTGCACAACACTGCATTCTGCAAAATGTGCACCGTCTGCATCTTCACACCACATGGGTTCAGCTCCACCGAAATATCTTTACACGACCGTATATATTGCATTGTGTGCAGCTCTCCTGTCACGTGCATATATACGGCCCTGTGTATGAGACCAGCAGACGCCTGTCACGTGCATATGTACGGCCCTGTGTATGAGACAGCAGCCGCCTGTCACGTGCATATATACGGGCCTGTGTATGAGAGCAGCAGCCGCCTGTCACGTGCATATATACGGGCCTGTGTATGAGAGCAGCAGCCGCCGGTCACGTGCATATATACGGGCCTGTGTATGAGACCAGCAGACGCCTGTCACGTGCATATATACGGGCCTGTGTATGAGACCAGCAGACGCCTGTCACGTGCATATGTACGGGCCTGTGTATGAGAGCAGCAGCCGCCGGTCACGTGGAGCGACTCCGCTGATCACTCCCTGTATAATGTCAATAGCTCCCTGCAGGAATCCGGCCTCCGGTGTCACCATTGATTTCCAATCGGTCTCCATCACATTTCCTTACATCTACAGTCCCAAGAGCTGCCAGGTAATCAGGATAAGTGAGTCTGGGGGGGCAGGTGCGGGGGTCTTTACACGTCCTCCTAATCTTCCCTGTATATAGAGCTGGGGCAGGTGTGGGGGTCTTTACACGTCCTCCTAATCTTCCCCTGTATATAGAGCTGGGGCAGGTGTGGGGGTCTTTACACGTCCTCCTAATCTTCCCTGTATATAGAGCTGGGGCAGGTGTGGGGGTCTTTACACGTCCTCCTAATCTTCCCCTGTATATAGAGCTGGGGCAGGTGTGGGGGTCTTTACACGTCCTCCTAATCTCCCCTGTATATAGAGCTGGGGCAGGTGTGGGGGTCTTTACACGTCCTCCTAATCTTCCCTGTATATAGAGCTGGGGCAGGTGTGGGGGTCTTTACACGTCCTCCTAATCTTCCCTGTATATAGAGCTGGGGCAGGTGTGGGGGTCTTTACACATCCTCCTAATCTTCCCTGTATATAGAGCTGGGGCAGGTGCGGGGGGTCTTTACACGTTCTCCTAATCTTCCCTGTATATAGAGCTGGGGCAGGTGTGGGGGTCTTTACACATCCTCCTAATCTTCCCTGTATATAGAGCTGGGGCAGGTGTGGGGGTCTTTACACGTTCTCCTAATCTTCCCTGTATATAGAGCTGGGGCAGGTGTGGGGGTCTTTACACGTCCTCCTAATCTTCCCTGTATATAGAGCTGGGGCAGGTGTGGGGGTCTTTACACGTCCTCCTAATCTTCCCCTGTATATAGAGCTGGGGCAGGTGTGGGGGTCTTTACACGTCCTCCTAATCTTCCCTGTATATAGAGCTGGGGCAGGTGTGGGGGTCTTTACACGTCCTCCTAATCTTCCCCTGTATATAGAGCTGGGGCAGGTGTGGGGGTCTTTACACGTCCTCCTAATCTCCCCTGTATATAGAGCTGGGGCAGGTGTGGGGGTCTTTACACGTCCTCCTAATCTTCCCTGTATATAGAGCTGGGGCAGGTGTGGGGGTCTTTACACGTCCTCCTAATCTTCCCTGTATATAGAGCTGGGGCAGGTGTGGGGGTCTTTACACATCCTCCTAATCTTCCCTGTATATAGAGCTGGGGCAGGTGTGGGGGTCTTTACACGTCCTCCTAATCTTCCCTGTATATAGAGCTGGGGCAGGTGTGGGGGTCTTTACACGTCCTCCTAATCTTCCCCTGTATATAGAGCTGGGGCAGGTGTGGGGGTCTTTACACATCCTCCTAATCTTCCCTGTATATAGAGCTGGGGCAGGTGCGGGGGTCTTTACACATCCTCCTAATCTTCCCTGTATATAGAGCTGGGGCAGGTGTGGGGGTCTTTACACGTCCTCCTAATCTTCCCTGTATATAGAGCTGGGGCAGGTGCGGGGGTCTTTACACATCCTCCTAATCTTCCCTGTATATAGAGCTGGGGCAGGTGCGGGGGTCTTTACACATCCTCCTAATCTTCCCTGTATATAGAGCTGGGGAAGGTGCGGGGGTCTTTACACGTCCTCCTAATCTTCCCTGTATATAGAGCTGGGGCAGGTGTGGGGGTCTTTACACGTCCTCCTAATCTTCCCTGTATATAGAGCTGGGGCAGGTGTGGAGGTCTTTACACGTCCTCCTAATCTTCCCTGTATATAGAGCTGGGGCAGGTGTGGGGGTCTTTACACGTTCTCCTAATCTTCCCTGTATATAGAGCTGGGGCAGGTGTGGGGGTCTTTACACGTCCTCCTAATCTTCCCTGTATATAGAGCTGGGGCAGGTGTGGGGGTCTTTACACGTTCTCCTAATCTTCCCTGTATATAGAGCTGGGGCAGGTGTGGGGGTCTTTACACATCCCCCTAATCTTCCCTGTATATAAAGCTGGGGCAGGTGCGGGGGTCTTTACACATCCTCCTAATCTTCCCTGTATATAGAGCTGGGGCAGGTGTGGGGGTCTTTACATGTCCTCCTAATCTTCCCTGTATATAGAGCTGGGGCAGGTGTGGGGGTCTTTACACCTCCTCCTAATCTTCCCTGTATATAGAGCTGGGGCAGGTGCGGGGGTCTTTACACGACCTCCTAATCTTCCCTGTATATAGAGCTGGGGCAGGTGCGGGGGTCTTTACACCTCCCCCTAATCTTCCCCTGTATATAGAGCTGGGGCAGGTGTGGGGGTCTTTACACGTCCTCCTAATCTTCCCTGTATATAGAGCTGGGGCAGGTGTGGGGGTCTTTACACCTCCTCCTAATCTTCCCCTGTATATAGAGCTGGGGCAGGTGTGGGGGTCTTTACACGTCCTCCTAATCTCCCCTGTATATAGAGCTGGGGCAGGTGCGGGGGTCTTTACACCTCCCCCTAATCTTCCCCTGTATATAGAGCTGGGGCAGGTGCGGGGGTCTTTACACGTCCTCCTAATCTTCCCCTGTATATAGAGCTGGGGCAGGTGTGGGGGTCTTTACACGTCCTCCTAATCTTCCCCTGTATATAGAGCTGGGGCAGGTGTGGGGGTCTTTACACGTCCTCCTAATCTCCCCTGTATATAGAGCTGGGGCAGGTGTGGGGGTCTTTACACGTCCTCCTAATCTTCCCTGTATATAGAGCTGGGGCAGGTGTGGGGGTCTTTACACATCCTCCTAATCTTCCCTGTATATAGAGCTGGGGCAGGTGTGGGGGTCTTTACACGTCCTAATCTTCCCTGTCTATAGAGCTGGGGCAGGTGTGGGGGTCTTTACACGTCCTCCTAATCTTCCCCTGTATATAGAGCTGGGGCAGGTGTGGGGGTCTTTACACATCCTCCTAATCTTCCCTGTATATAGAGCTGGGGCAGGTGTGGGGGTCTTTACACATCCTCCTAATCTTCCCTGTATATAGAGCTGGGGCAGGTGCGGGGGTCTTTACACGTCCTCCTAATCTTCCCTGTATATAGAGCTGGGGCAGGTGTGGGGGTCTTTACACATCCTCCTAATCTTCCCTGTATATAGAGCTGGGGCAGGTGTGGGGGTCTTTACACGTCCTCCTAATCTTCCCTGTATATAGAGCTGGGGCAGGTGCGGGGGTCTTTACACATCCTCCTAATCTTCCCTGTATATAGAGCTGGGGCAGGTGTGGGGGTCTTTACACGTCCTCCTAATCTTTCCTGTATATAGAGCTGGGGCAGGTGTTTGGGTCTTTACACATCCTTCTAATCTTCCCTGTATATAGAGCTGGGGCAGGTGTGGGGGTCTTTACACGTTCTCCTAATCTTCCCTGTATATAGAGCTGGGGCAGGTGTGGGGGTCTTTACACGTCCTCCTAATCTTCCCTGTATATAGAGCTGGGGCAGGTGTGGGGGTCTTTACACGTCCTCCTAATCTTCCCCTGTATATAGAGCTGGGGCAGGTGTGGGGGTCTTTACACCTCCTCCTAATCTTCCCTGTATATAGAGCTGGGGCAGGTGTGGGGGTCTTTACACATCCTCCTAATCTTCCCTGTATATAGAGCTGGGGCAGGTGTGGGGGTCTTTACACGTCCTCCTAATCTTCCCTGTATATAGAGCTGGGGCAGGTGCGGGGGGTCTTTACACGTTCTCCTAATCTTCCCTGTATATAGAGCTGGGGCAGGTGTGGGGGGTCTTTACACGTTCTCCTAATCTTCCCTGTATATAGAGCTGGGGCAGGTGTGGGGGTCTTTACACGTCCTCCTAATCTTCCCTGTATATAGAGCTGGGGCAGGTGTGGGGGTCTTTACACATCCTCCTAATCTTCCCTGTATATAGAGCTGGGGCAGGTGTGGGGGTCTTTACACATCCTCCTAATCTTCCCTGTATATAGAGCTGGGGCAGGTGTGGGGGTCTTTACACCTCCTCCTAATCTTCCCTGTATATAGAGCTGGGGCAGGTGTGGGGGTCTTTACACGTTTTCCTAATCTTCTCTGTATATAGAGCTGGGGCAGGTGTGGGGGTCTTTACACGTCCTCCTAATCTTCCCTGTATATAGAGCTGGGGCAGGTGTGGGGGTCTTTACACATCCTCCTAATCTTCCCTGTATATAGAGCTGGGGCAGGTGTGGGGGTCTTTACACCTCCTCCTAATCTTCCCTGTATATAGAGCTGGGGCAGGTGTGGGGGTCTTTACACGTTTTCCTAATCTTCTCTGTATATAGAGCTGGGGCAGGTGTGGGGGTCTTTACACGTCCTCCTAATCTTCCCTGTATATAGAGCTGGGGCAGGTGTGGGGGTCTTTACATGTCCTCCTAATCTTCCCTGTATATAGAGCTGGGGCAGGTGTGGGGGTCTTTACACGACTTTATAATCTCCTCTGTATATAGAGCTGGGGCAGGTGCGGGGGTCTTTACACGTTCTCCTAATCTTCCCTGTACAGATAGGTCCAGAAATATTTGGACAGTGGCACAAGTTTTGTTATTTTAGCTGTTTACAAAAACATGTTCAGAAATACAATTCTATATATAATATGGGCTGAAAGTGCACACTCCCAGCTGCAATATGAGAGTTTTCACATCCAAATCGGAGAAAGGGTTTAGGAATCATAGCTCTGTAATGCATAGCCTCCTCTTTTTAAAGGGACCAAAAGTAATTGGACAAGGGACTCTAAGGGCTGCAATTAACTCTGAAGGCGTCTCCCTCGTTAACCTGTAATCAATGAAGTAGTTAAAAGGTCTGGGGTTGATTACAGGTGTGTGGTTTTGCATTTGGAAGCTGTTGCTGTGACCAGACAACATGCGGTCTAAGGAACTCTCAATTGAGGTGAAGCAGAACATCCTGAGGCTGAAAAAAAAGAAAAAATCCATCAGAGAGATAGCAGACATGCTTGGAGTAGCAAAATCAACAGTCGGGTACATTCTGAGAAAAAAGGAATTGACTGGTGAGCTTGGGAACTCAAAAAGGCCTGGGCGTCCACGGATGACAACAGTGGTGGATGATCGCCACATACTTTCTTTGGTGAAGAACAACCCGTTCACAACATCAACTGAAGTCCAGAACACTCTCAGTGAAGTAGGTGTATCTGTCTCTAAGTCACCAGTAAAGAGAAGACTCCATGAAAGTAAATACAAAGGGTTCACATCTAGATGCAAACCATTCATCAATTCCAAAAATAGACAGGCCAGAGTTACATTTGCTGAAAAACACCTCATGAAGCCAGCTCAGTTCTGGAAAAGTATTCTATGGACAGATGAGACAAAGATCAACCTGTACCAGAATGATGGGAAGAAAAAAGTTTGGAGAAGAAAGGGAACGGCACATGATCCAAGGCACACCACATCCTCTGTAAAACATGGTGGAGGCAACGTGATGGCATGGGCATGCATGGCTTTCAATGGCACTGGGTCACTTGTGTTTATTGATGACATAACAGCAGACAAGAGTAGCCGGATGAATTCTGAAGTGTACCGGGATATACTTTCAGCCCAGATTCAGCCAAATGCCGCAAAGTTGATCGGACGGCGCTTCATAGTACAGATGGACAATGACCCCAAGCATACAGCCAAAGCTACCCAGGAGTTCATGAGTGCAAAAAAGTGGAACATTCTGCAATGGCCAAGTCAATCACCAGATCTTAACCCAATTGAGCATGCATTTCACTTGCTCAAATCCAGACTTAAGACGGAAAGACCCACAAACAAGCAAAACCTGAAGGCTGCGGCTGTAAAGGCCTGGCAAAGCATTAAGAAGGAGGAAACCCAGCGTTTGGTGATGTCCATGGGTTCCAGACTTAAGGCAGTGATTGCCTCCAAAGGATTCGCAACAAAATATTGAAAATAAAAATGTTTTGTTTGGGTTTGGTTTATTTGTCCAATTACTTTTGACCTCCTAAAATGTGGAGTGTTTGTAAAGAAATGTGACAATTCCTACAATTTCTATCAGATATTTTTGTTCAAACCTTCAAATTAAACGTTACAATCTGCACTTGAATTCTGTTGTAGAGGTTTCATTTCAAATCCAATGTGGTGGCATGCAGAGCCCAACTCGCCAAAATTGTGTCACTGGCCAAAGATTTCTGGACCTAACTGTATATAGAGCTGGGGCAGGTGTGGGGGTCTTTACATGACTTCCTAATCTTCCCTGTATATAGAGCTGGGGCAGGTGTGGGGGTCTTTACATGACTTCCTAATCTTCCCTGTATATAGAGCTGGGGCAGGTGTGGGGGTCTTTACACGACCTCCTAATCTTCCCTGTATATAGAGCTGGGGCAGGTGTGGGGGTCTTTACACCTCCCCCTAATCTTCCCTGTATATAAAGCTGGGGCAGGTGTGGGGGTCTTTACACCTCCTCCTAATCTTCCCTGTATATAGAGCTGGGGCAGGTGTGGGGGTCTTTACACGTCCTCCTAATCTTCCCTGTATATAGAGCTGGGGCAGGTGTGGGGGTCTTTACACGACTTCCTAATCTTCCCTGTATATAGAGCTGGGGCAGGTGCGGGGGTCTTTACACGTCCTCCTAATCTTCCCTGTATATAGAGCTGGGGCAGGTGTGGGGGTCTTTACACGTCCTCCTAATCTTCCCTGTATATAGAGCTGGGGCAGGTGTGGGGGTCTTTACACGTCCTCCTAATCTTCCCTGTATATAGAGCTGGGGCAGGTGTGGGGGTCTTTACACGTCCTCCTAATCTTCCCTGTATATAGAGCTGGGGCAGGTGTGGGGGGTCTTTACACATCCTCCTAATCTTCCCTGTATATAGAGCTGGGGCAGGTGTGGGGGTCTTTACACGTCCTCCTAATCTTCCCTGTATATAGAGCTGGGGCAGGTGTGGGGGGTCTTTACACAACCTCCTAATCTTCCTCTGTATATGGAGCTGGGGCAGGTGTGGGGGTCTTTACACATCCTCCTAATCTTCCCTGTATATAGAGCTGGGGCAGGTGTGGAGGTCTTTACACGTCCTCCTAATCTTCCCTGTATATAGAGCTGGGGCAGGTGTGGGGGTCTTTACACCTCCTCCTAATCTTCCCCAGTATATAGAGCTGGGGCAGGTGTGGGGGTCTTTACACGTCCTCCTAATCTTCCCTGTATATAGAGCTGGGGCAGGTGTGGGGGGTCTTTACACGTCCTCCTAATCTTCCCCTGTATATGGAGCTGGGGCAGGTGTGGGGGTCTTTACACGTCCTCCTAATCTTCCCTGTATATAGAGCTGGGGCAGGTGTGGGGGGTCTTTACACGTCCTCCTAATCTTCCCCTGTATATAGAGCTGGGGCAGGTGTGGGGGTCTTTACACGTCCTCCTAATCTTCCCTGTATATAGAGCTGGGGCAGGTGTGGGGGGTCTTTACACGTCCTCCTAATCTTCCCCTGTATATAGAGCTGGGGCAGGTGTGGGGGTCTTTACACCTCCTCCTAATCTTCCCTGTATATGGAGCTGGGGCAGGTGTGGGGGTCTTTACACCTCCTCCTAATCTTCCCCTGTATATAGAGCTGGGGCAGGTGTGGGGGTCTTTACACCTCCTCCTAATCTTCCCTGTATATGGAGCTGGGGCAGGTGTGGAGGTCTTTACACGTCCTCCTAATCTTCCCTGTATATAGAGCTGGGGCAGGTGTGGGGGGTCTTTACACAACCTCCTAATCTTCCTCTGTATATGGAGCTGGGGCAGGTGTGGAGGTCTTTACACGTCCTCCTAATCTTCCCTGTATATAGAGCTGGGGCAGGTGTGGGGGGTCTTTACACAACCTCCTAATCTTCCTCTGTATATGGAGCTGGGGCAGGTGTGGGGGTCTCTACACGTCCTCCTAATCTTCCCTGTATATAGAGCTGGGGCAGGTGTGGGGGGTCTTTACACGTCCTCCTAATCTTCCCCTGTATATGGAGCTGGGGCAGGTGTGGGGGTCTTTACACCTCCTCCTAATCTTCCCTGTATATAGAGCTGGGGCAGGTGTGGGGGTCTTTACACGTCCTCCTAATCTTCCCCTGTATATAGAGCTGGGGCAGGTGTGGGGGTCTTTACACGACCTCCTAATCTCCCCTGTATATAGAGCTGGGGCAGGTGTGGAGGTCTTTACACATCCTCCTAATCTTCCCTGTATATAGAGCTGGGGCAGGTGTGGGGGGTCTTTACACAACCTCCTAATCTTCCTCTGTATATGGAGCTGGGGCAGGTGTGGGGGTCTTTACACATCCTCCTAATCTTCCCTGTATATAGAGCTGGGGCAGGTGTGGGGGTCTTTACACCTCCTCCTAATCTTCCCTGTATATAGAGCTGGGGCAGGTGTGGGGGTCTTTACACGTCCTCCTAATCTTCCCTGTATATAGAGCTGGGGCAGGTGCGGGGGTCTTTACACGTCCTCCTAATCTTCCCTGTATATAGAGCTGGGGCAGGTGTGGGGGTCTTTACACATCCTCCTAATCTTCCCTGTATATAGAGCTGGGGCAGGTGTGGGGGTCTTTACACGTCCTCCTAATCTTCCCTGTATATAGAGCTGGGGCAGGTGTGAGGGTCTTTACACATCCTCCTAATCTTCCCTGTATATAGAGCTGGGGCAGGTGTGGGGGTCTTTACACATCCTCCTAATCTTCCCTGTATATAGAGCTGGGGCAGGTGTGGGGGTCTTTACACATCCTCCTAATCTTCCCTGTATATAGAGCTGGGGCAGGTGTGGGGGTCTTTACACGTCCCCCTAATCTTCCCTGTATATAGAGCTGGGGCAGGTGTGGGGGTCTTTACACGACCTCCTAATCTTCCCCTGTATATAGAGCTGGGGCAGGTGTGGGGGTCTTTACACGTCCCCCTAATCTTCCCTGTATATAGAGCTGGGGCAGGTGTGGGGGTCTTTACACGACCTCCTAATCTTCCCTGTATATAGAGCTGGGGCAGGTGTGGGGGTCTTTACACGACCTCCTAATCTTCCCCTGTATATAGAGCTGGGGCAGGTGTGGGGGTCTTTACACGTCCCCCTAATCTTCCCTGTATATAGAGCTGGGGCAGGTGTGGGGGTCTTTACACATCCTCCTAATCTTCCCTGTATATAGAGCTGGGGCAGGTGTGGGGGTCTTTACACGTCCTCCTAATCTCCCCTGTATATAGAGCTGGGGCAGGTGTGGGGGTCTTTACACGACCTCCTAATCTTCCCCTGTATATAGAGCTGGGGCAGGTGTGGGGGTCTTTACACTTCCTCCTAATCTTCCCCTGTATATAGAGCTGGGGCAGGTGTGGGGGTCTTTACACCTCCTCCTAATCTTCCATGTATATAGAGCTGGGGCAGGTGTGGGGGTCTTTACACCTCCTCCTAATCTCCCCTGTATATAGAGCTGGGGCAGGTGTGGGGGTCTCTACACGTCCTCCTAATCTTCCCTGTATATAGAGCTGGGGCAGGTGTGGGGGTCTTTACACCTCCTCCTAATCTTCCCCTGTATATAGAGCTGGGGCAGGTGTGGGGGTCTTTACACGTCCTCCTAATCTTCCCTGTATATAGAGCTGGGGCAGGTGTGGGGGTCTTTACACCTCCTCCTAATCTTCCCCTGTATATAGAGCTGGGGCAGGTGTGGGGGTCTTTACACATCCTCCTAATCTTCCCTGTATATAGAGCTGGGGCAGGTGTGGGGGTCTTTACACCTCCTCCTAATCTTCCCTGTATATAGAGCTGGGGCAGGTGTGGGGGTCTCTACACGTCCTCCTAATCTTCCCTGTATATAGAGCTGTGGCAGGTGTGGGGGTCTTTACACGTCCTCCTAATCTTCCCTGTATATAGAGCTGGGGCAGGTGTGGGGGTCTTTACATGACCTCCTAATCTTCCCTGTATATAGAGCTGGGGCAGGTGTGGGGGTCTTTACACATCCTCCTAATCTTCCCTGTATATAGAGCTGGGGCAGGTGTGGGGGTCTTTACACATCCTCCTAATCTTCCCTGTATATAGAGCTGGGGCAGGTGTGGGGGTCTTTACACGTCCTCCTAATCTTCCCTGTATATAGAGCTGGGGCAGGTGTGGGGGTCTTTACACGTCCTCCTAATCTTCCCTGTATATAGAGCTGGGGCAGGTGTGGGGGTCTTTACACGTCCTCCTAATCTTCCCTGTATATAGAGCTGGGGCAGGTGTGGGGGTCTTTACACCTCCCCCTAATCTTCCCTGTATATAGAGCTGGGGCAGGTGTGGGGGTCTTTACACGTCCTCCTAATCTTCCCTGTATATAGAGCTGGGGCAGGTGTGGGGGTCTTTACACCTCCTCCTAATCTTCCCTGTATATAGAGCTGGGGCAGGTGTGGGGGTCTTTACACCTCCTCCTAATCTTCCCTGTATATAGAGCTGGGGCAGGTGTGGGGGTCTTTACACGACTTCCTAATCTTCCCTGTATATAGAGCTGGGGCAGGTGTGGGGGTCTTTACACGTTTTCCTAATCTTCTCTGTATATAGAGCTGGGGCAGGTGTGGGGGGTCTTTACACGTCCTCCTAATCTTCCCCTGTATATAGAGCTGGGGCAGGTGTGGGGGTCTTTACATGACCTCCTAATCTTCCCCTGTATATAGAGCTGGGGCAGGTGTGGGGGTCTTTACACATCCTCCTAATCTTCCCTGTATATAGAGCTGGGGCAGGTGTGGGGGTCTTTACACGTCCTCCTAATCTTCCCCTGTATATAGAGCTGGGGCAGGTGTGGGGGTCTTTACACGTCCTCCTAATCTTCCCCTGTATATAGAGCTGGGGCAGGTGTGGGGGTCTTTACATGACCTCCTAATCTTCCCTGTATATAGAGCTGGGGCAGGTGTGGGGG
The DNA here is from genome assembly GCF_048569485.1 of Anomaloglossus baeobatrachus. Lineage (NCBI taxonomy): Eukaryota > Metazoa > Chordata > Amphibia > Anura > Aromobatidae > Anomaloglossus > Anomaloglossus baeobatrachus. The sequence continues at coordinate 9,180,189 of NC_134364.1, read as the reverse complement.
TCTTTACACGACCTCCTAATCTTCCCCTGTATATAGAGCTGGGGCAGATGTGGGGGTCTTTACACGTCCTCCTAATCTTCCCCTGTATATAGAGCTGGGGCAGGTGTGGGGGTCTTTACATGACCTCCTAATCTTCCCTGTATATAGAGCTGGGGCAGGTGTGGGGGTCTTTACACGTCCTCCTAATCTTCCCCTGTATATAGAGCTGGGGCAGGTGTGGGGGTCTTTACATGACCTCCTAATCTTCCCTGTATATAGAGCTGGGGCAGGTGTGGGGGTCTTTACACGTCCTCCTAATCTTCCCTGTATATAGAGCTGGGGCAGGTGTGGGGGTCTTTACACCTCCTCCTAATCTTCCCTGTATATAGAGCTGGGGCAGGTGTGGGGGTCTTTACACACCCTCCTAATCTTCCCTGTATATAGAGCTGGGGCAGGTGTGGGGGTCTTTACACGTCCCCCTAATCTTCCCTGTATATAGAGCTGGGGCAGGTGTGGGGGTCTTTACACGTCCTCCTAATCTTCCCTGTATATAGAGCTGGGGCAGGTGTGGGGGTCTTTACACCTCCTCCTAATCTTCCCTGTATATAGAGCTGGGGCAGGTGTGGGGGTCTTTACACCTCTTCCTAATCTTCCCTGTATATAGAGCTGGGGCAGGTGTGGGGGTCTTTACACGTTCTCCTAATCTTCCCTGTATATAGAGCTGGGGCAGGTGTGGGGGTCTTTACACCTCCTCCTAATCTTCCCTGTATATAGAGCTGGGGCAGGTGTGGGGGTCTTTACACGTCCTCCTAATCTTCCCCTGTATATAGAGCTGGGGCAGGTGTGGGGGTCTTTACACGACCTCCTAATCTTCCCTGTATATAGAGCTGGGGCAGGTGTTGGGGTCTCTACACGTCCTCCTAATCTTCCCTGTATATAGAGCTGGGGCAGGTGTGGGGGTCTTTACACGTCCTCCTAATCTTCCCTGTATATAGAGCTGGGGCAGGTGTGGGGGTCTTTACACCTCCTCCTAATCTTCCCTGTATATAGAGCTGGGGCAGGTGTGGGGGTCTTTACACCTCCTCCTAATCTTCCCTGTATATAGAGCTGGGGCAGGTGTGGGGGTCTTTACACGTTCTCCTAATCTTCCCTGTATATAGAGCTGGGGCAGGTGTGGGGGTCTTTACACCTCCTCCTAATCTTCCCTGTATATAGAGCTGGGGCAGGTGTGGGGGTCTTTACACCTCCTCCTAATCTTCCCTGTATATAGAGCTGGGGCAGGTGTGGGGGTCTTTACACCTCCTCCTAATCTTCCCTGTATATAGAGCTGGGGCAGGTGTGGGGGTCTTTACACGTCCTCCTAATCTTCCCTGTATATAGAGCTGGGGCAGGTGTGGGGGTCTTTACATGACCTCCTAATCTTCCCTGTATATAGAGCTGGGGCAGGTGTGGGGGTCTTTACACGTCCTCCTAATCTTCCCTGTATATAGAGCTGGGGCAGGTGTGGGGGTCTTTACACGTCCTCCTAATCTTCCCTGTATATAGAGCTGGGGCAGGTGTGGGGGTCTTTACACGTCCTCCTAATCTTCCCTGTATATAGAGCTGGGGCAGGTGTGGGGGTCTTTACACATCCTCCTAATCTTCCCTGTATATAGAGCTGGGGCAGGTGTGGGGGTCTTTACACCTCCTCCTAATCTCCCCTGTATATAGAGCTGGGGCAGGTGCGGGGGTCTTTACACGACCTCCTAATCTTCCCCTGTATATAGAGCTGGGGCAGGTGTGGGGGTCTTTACACGTCCTCCTAATCTTCCCTGTATATAGAGCTGGGGCAGGTGTGGGGGTCTTTACACCTCCTCCTAATCTTCCCTGTATATAGAGCTGGGGCAGGTGCGGGGGTCTTTACACCTCCTCCTAATCTTCCCTGTATATAGAGCTGGGGCAGGTGTGGGGGTCTTTCCCTGTATATAGAGCTGGGGCAGGTGTGGGGGTCTTTCCCTGTATATAGAGCTGGGGCAGGTGTGGGGGTCTTTACACCTCCTCCTAATCTTCCCTGTATATAGAGCTGGGGCAGGTGTGGGGGTCTTTACACCTCCTCCTAATCTTCCCTGTATATAGAGCTGGGGCAGGTGTGGGGGTCTTTCCCTGTATATAGAGCTGGGGCAGGTGTGGGGGTCTTTCCCTGTATATAGAGCTGGGGCAGGTGTGGGGGTCTTTACACGTCCTTATATTGTTGTTGCACAGGCGCCAGTTGCGCGTTGTCTTCGTTCCTCTCCATTTGCAGGATGTCTGCTTGCTGGCAGTGAATGAGAACACTTGACATTGTGATCAGAGCAGTGGAGGTTTGTTACAGTGTGTCAGTGCAGGCGATCCTCACGCTGTCAGTGCTGAGGCCATAGTGATACCCGGGCCGCGCATGAATAAGTCAGTGACAATGGAGGAACATACAATTGATCTCGCGGTGTAGGAATCTGGGGCAGCTCCGCGCTCGGCTCCAGCGCCTCTTATTCTGAGCCGCTAATAGATTATACAAAGCTGTCTGCCGCCTCCTGTCACCCCGCCCGGCGCAGCAGCCGCCTCTCCACTCATGTCACAGTCGTCAGTGTGCAATGGCTGGCAGGAGAAGAGGTGGCATCTCCCGTTATACCCGAGCCCGGGGAGCCCCGAGGCCAGCACGTGTCTCCGCCATCGTCTCCACTGGGACCTCGGCTTGTGTCAGAGATGGGCTCGGGTGTAACGATGGCTGCACCTCGATAATAACATGAGTGATAAGGCCTGGGCCACACTGGGACTTTCCGGAGCCATTCAGGCTATGGCGGCCAAAATGGCACCACCCCCAGTCTGCAGGTCGTGACTGGTATTACAGCTTATCCCTATTCACTTCAATACAGCCGAGCTGCAGTACCAGACACGGCCCGTGCACAGGCGTGGCGCTGTCTCTGCAACAAAGCTGTCATGTCTGTAAACTCCTTCAATTTCCTATCCTTTCAAGATCTCTGCTAACTGTAATGGACTGGAAACATTGCTTATATCAAGAGGGAAAAAAATCCTCTGGTCGTTGCGGAGTACAGACTGCAGTTTGGACTGTGTGGCTCACAGATGATTGTGGAGACTGCGCAATTGCAGCAAACCATCAGCTGTGAGAAGTGATTGATCTCTTTTGGTTTTCATTATCTGGGTGTGAACAAGGAAGTTTCCATTCACTGCAAGCAAGCAGAATGAATGAATGAATCCATTTTATGCACAGGTGACTGGACGACCCTTCTGGGATTACCCTGAGGGGCCCTGAAGTACATCTGATCATGAATCATGGGTCCAGCCGCTATTAATGGGATCTACTGATGAGCCAGTACAATCTGCACCCCCGCTGTCCTCCGGGGAGCAGCCCTGTATTGGTCGCTCCCCCGGCTTTATATAATGGAGGGTCTGGAACTAAAGACCCATCCAGCATGCTCTAATAGAAGCAAACAGGCAGCGTCCCTTTCTGGGGTCAGTGTATGTGTATATATGTATATGTATGTATATATATATATATATATATATATATATATATATATATATATATATACTTTTAGTCATATATATATATACTTTTAGTCATATATATATACTTTTACTTATATATATATATACTTTTATTTTTATATATATATATAAACTCTTATATATATATATATATATATATATATATAAACTCTTTTATATATATATATATATATATATATAAACTCTTATATATATATATATATATATATATATATATATATATATACATATACTTTTATTTATATATACGGTATATATATATATATATAAAATACATATATATATATATATATATATATATATATACTTATATATATATTATGATTTTTTTAATTTATTTATTTATTTTTGCTGCGGCAAACGATTATCACATGACTTGTCACATGACCCCTCTGATCTGCCCGCTGTACTAAAGGCCAAGAGAAGAGAGAAACTGAAAGGATGCAATCATAGTTAATCCTCTAATGAAAAGCAGTGCAATATTAAGGTCATCCCGTACCCGGGGGCCCTGACTGGAGCTGGATATTCCGGAGCTGCCGCCGTTCTGCCTCCGCACTCATCTCCCTGCATATCATTTAGTATTAGCAATATGGCGGAGTCACTTCTTGTAGAGCTGCAGTCACACATGAACCCTGACGGAAGGATCAGTTGTCCCCCGTCCTTTTTAATCCACTGGCTCTAAAATCCCAAAAAAACTGCAAACGCCCAGCCCTGTATAGTAGAAGCGCTGCTGGGGAGCAATGGCGGAGGCACAGAATGACGCGCAGGTCACAGTACTGTTGGTGCTTCAGGATCAGACCAATATGGCCGCCCTTCCTGCTCCCGCAAGGGCTGTCACCCCCCCCCAACACACACACTCCCACACCGCTCTTCATTGCTTATGATTCTGTGGATATTCCCATATCAGCCTAGATAGAAATAATGCTTCATCCTTAATTACAAAGTTATTTATAAATGACCTTATGACTCCGACCCTAAAACCTCTGTTCGCTTTTAGTGAATGAAAACATTCTAGTGTGAATCCAGTGACTGAAACCCCGGCCCTGACCCTGTTCACACATAGCCTTTTGGCCCTGACCCTGTTCACACGTAGCCTTTTGGCCCTGACCCTGTTCACACGTAGCCTTTTGGCCCTGTTCACACGTGGCCTTTTGGCCCTGACCCTGTTCACACGTAGCCTTTTGGCCCTGACCCTGTTCACACGTAGCCTTTTGGCCCTGACCCTGTTCACACGTAGCCTTTTGGCCCTGGCCCTGTTCACACGTAGCCTTTTGGCCCTGTCCCTGTTCACACGTAGCCTTTTGGCCCTGACCCTGTTTATACGTAGCCTTTTGGTCCTGGCCCTGTTCACACGTAGCCTTTTGGCCCTGACCCTGTTCACACGTAGCCTTTTGGCCCTGGCCCTGTTCACACGTGGCCTTTTGGCCCTGACCCTGTTCACACGTAGCCTTTTGGCCCTGACCCTGTTCACACGTAGCCTTTTGGCCCTGACCCTGTTCACACGTAGCCTTTTGGCCCTGTTCACATGTAGCCTTTTGGCCCTGGCCCTGTTCACACGTAGCCTTTTGGCCCTGACCCTGTTCACACGTAGCCTTTTGGCCCTGGCCCTGTTCACACGTAGCCTTTTGGCCCTGACCCTGTTCACACGTGGCCTTTTGGCCCTGTTCACATGTAGCCTTTTGGCCCTGGCCCTGTTCACACGTAGCCTTTTGGCCCTGACCCTGTTCACACGTAGCCTTTTGGCCCTGACCCTGTTCACACGTAGCCTTTTGGCCCTGACCCTGTTCACACGTAGCCTTTTGGCCCTGGCCCTGTTCACACGTAGCCTTTTGGCCCTGACCCTGTTCACACGTGGCCTTTTGGCCCTGTTCACACGTAGCCTTTTGGCTGCGCTTTTTTCCACATTTTATTTGGCATTTATAATACGCAGCGTTTCACAGCAACGGGATAATCTTAAATTTCCTCCATTTTGACACTTCTACAGGATGCAGTGGGTCAATTCTTTCAGCATTTTTGCAGCGTTTTTCTCCCACTCATGCTTTATACACAGTGTTTTTCCTGCCGCTACTCTGGTTTTTGGTGTAGAAAATAATTGCTGGAAAAACGTGTGAACATTCCCCTATACTTTGCACAGCTGAGGGTTTGGTACTTTGGTATCCAGTATAAACTAGAAGTGAATTCATCATCAGCAGAATCCCATTGTACCTGCACTAATACAATGTATCAGTCCGGAGGCAAAGACGAGTCCCTGCTGGATCCACTGGTAACAAACCCCCCAATACGGGAAGTGTTACGGCAATACTGAGAGTAATGACTGTTCAGCTAGGGGTGAACGTTTCCATTCACTGAGATCAAGCAGAGGGGTGAGAAAGACTGTAGAGTAAAAAGAGAGGGAAGGGAGATATAGAGGATGAAGAAAGGCAAAAAGGAAGGAAAGACTAAAGGAAGGAAAACCAGGAAGGGAGACCAGTGAAGGAAGAAGAGGAGGAACGAATTAATGAAGAGGAAAGAAGGGAAGAGGAAAAAAGCAAGAAGAAAAGGGAGAATAAAAGACAGGAAGAAGAGAAGGGAAGGAAAAAGGAGGGGAGGAAGGAAGCAAAAAAGAAGAGGAGGGAAGGGAGAAGACAAGGAACATAAGGATGGAGAAGAGTAGGAAAGGAAAGAGAGAAGGGAGAAGAGGTCGAAGAAAAGGAGGAAGGAAAAAATAAGAAAGAATGAAGTGGAGAGTGAAGAAGGAAAGAAGGAAGAAGAAGAGAGGGGAGAAAAGGAAGGAAGACGAGAAGAAAGCAAGAAGAAAAGAAGGAAGAAGATGAAGGAAGATGGAGATGAAAGGATGAAGAAAGGAGGAAGGAAGAGAGAGTGAGTAAAGAACAAGAGGAGGGAAAGAAGGCCGAAGGGGAGGAAATAGGATGGAACGAAGAAGAGTAGTAAAGAAAAAGAGAGAGGGATGAAGAGGAGGAAGAGGACAGAAGGAAACAAGGAAGAAGAGGAAGGAAAGGATGAAGGCAGAATGGAAGGAAAAGAAGTAAGAGTGAAGAAAGAAGAGGAAGGATGAAGAGGAGTAAAAGGGAAGAAGAAGAATAAGAGGAGGAAGGAAAAAAGATAGAAGAAGAAGAGGAGGGAAGAAAGAAGAAGAAGAAGAGGGGAATAGAAAAAGGAATGTAATCAAGGAAAGAAGGAAGAAAAGGAGGGAGGAAGGAAGAAAGAAAGGATGAAGGCAGGAAGGAAGAATGAATGAAGAAGATGAGGAGGGAAAGAAGGAAGAAGAAGAGAGAAAAAAGGAAGACAATGAGGAGGGAAGGGAGAAGAAGAAAAAAGGAGAGAGACAAAAGGAGGGAAGGATAGAAGGAAGGTAGACGAGAAAGGATGGATGAAGAAGGAAAGAAGAGGAAAATGGAAGGAAGAAAAGGAAGAAAGTATAGGCAGAGGCAGGAAGAAAGAAGAGGATGTAGAGGAGGGAAGGGGGAAAAAGAGGAAAGGACGAGAATAGTGAAAAAGAAGAGGTAGAGTAAAGAAAATAGGATGAACAGGTGGAAAGGAGGAAGAGTAGGAAGGAAAGAATATGAGTGAAGGATGAAGAGGAAGAAGGAAGGAAATAAGGTATGAGGGAAGGAAAAGGAAGGAGAGTGAAGAAAAGGAGGCAAAGAAGGAAGAGGAGGGAAGAAACAAGAAGAAGAGGGATGAAGGAGAGACCGAAGGAAGAAGAGGAAAATTAGGGAAGGAGAGGAGGGAAGGAAGAAAAGGGGTAAGGAAGGAAAAGAAGGGAGGAAGGAAGAGGAGGAAAGAAAGATAGAAGAGGGGGAAGGAAAGAAGAGGAGAAGGAAAGGATGAAGTAGGGAAAAAATGTGAGAAAGGAAGGAGTGAAAGACAAAGGAAGGAAGAAGACAAGAAGGAAGGGGAGGAAGGGAGCATGGAAAGAAGGAAAAAGGAGGGGTGAGGGAGAAAGACATCCAGGAAGGATTGAAGGGAGGGAGTGGGGATGGCTAGAGTCAGGCACAATGCCCATCTATCACCGTACGGCCGCTGGGTGCTGTGCAGGGACTGGTGCTTCCACCATATCTGGGGGGACTCTTTAGGCGGTGTGCACAGTATAGGGGGCTGGTAAACACTTGCATTATGCTTGCATTGCACACTTGCCCAGCCAATCCTGCATCTGTAGTCCCAGAGACTGGTGTGGATTGCTGGGACTTATGGTTCCACAACAAGTGTTAGTTCTGAAGATCTGTAATACCAGGCTCGTCACCGGCATTTGGGAGCCCTGGTCACCGACCCTGTCATGCACCGTGTTGTGGAGTTAGATATGGCCTCTGTCGCGGACCCTGTTACGGATCCTCATACAGACTCTGTTGTGGGCTCTGTTGTGGGCTCTGTTGTGGGCTCTGTTGTGGACTCTGTTGTGGACTCTGTTGTGGACTTTGTTGTGCGCTCTGTTGTGCGCTCTGTTGTGGGCTCTGTTGTGGACTCTGTTGTGGCCTCTGTTGTGGCCTCTGTTGTGGACTCTGTTGTGGACTCTGTTGTGGACTTTGTTGTGGCCTCTGTTGTGGCCTCTGTTGTGCGCTCTGTTGTGGCCTCTGTTGTGGCCTCTGTTGTGGAATCTGTAGTGGAATCTGTTGTGGCCTCTGTTGTGGCCTCTGTTGTGGAATCTGTTGTGGAATCTGTTGTGGCCTCTGTTGTGGCCTCTGTTGTGGCCTCTGTTGTGGCCTCTGTTGTGGACTCTGTTGTGGCCTCTGTTGTGCGCTCTGTTGTGCGCTCTGTTGTGGCCTCTGTTGTGGAATCTGTTGTGGAATCTGTTGTGGACTCTGTTGTGGACTCTGTTGTGGACTCTGTTGTGGGCTCTGTTTTGGACTCTGGTGCAGTGAAGGATGAGTGGTCTCTTTCCTGGACTCTGCCGTGGTCTCTTCTGGACTCTGATACAAGCTGTGTTGTGGGCTCGTTCGTGGACTCTGTCGCATTCTATGGTTCAGGCTCTGTTGTGGGCTCTGTCGCCAGCTCTTTGGTGAACTCTCTGTCATAGATCCTGTTGTGCTCTCTTTTGCGGAGTCTGATAAGGGCTTTTTCTTGGACTCTTTTGTGGACTCTGGTAAGTGCTTTTTCGAGGACTCTTCGTGGACTCTGATAAGGGATTTTTCACGGACTCTTTTGCGGACCCTTCCATGGACTCTGAGAATAAGGACTCTTTCGTGGACTCTTTTGTGAGTTCTATCGCCAACTCTTTCTCAGGTTCTGGTTCAGACCCTGTGACAGAATTTGTTGCGCTCTCTTTTGTGGACTCTGATATGGGCTCTTTCGCGGACTCCTTTGCGGACTCTTTTGCGGACTCAGGTTCAGACCCTGTCGCAGACCTTGTCGCGCTCTCTTTTGTAGACTCTATAGTGGGCTCTGTTGCGGACCCTGTTGTGGACTCTGCTGCAGACCCTGCTGCAGACCCTGTTACAGACCTTGTCGCGCTCTCTTTGGTGGACTCTGTAGTGGACTCTTCCGTGGACTCTTCCGTGGACTCTTCCGTGGACTCTGATAAGGACTTTTTCGCCGACTCTTTTGCGGGCTCTTTCGCAGTCTCTTTCACGGGCTCTTTCGCAGGTTCTGGTTTGGACCCTGTCACAGAACTTGTCGCCCTCTCTTTTTTGAGGACTCTGTAGTGGACTCTTTCGTGGACTCTGATAAGGACTCTTTCGTGGACTCTTTCACCAACTCTTTCTCAGGTTCTGGTTCGGACCCTGTTACAGACCTTGTCGCGCTCTCTTTGGTGGACTCTGTAGTGGGCTCTGTTGCGGACCTTGTTGTGGACTGCTGCGGACCCTGTCGCAGACCCTGTTACAGACCTAGTTGCGCTCTCTTTGGTGGACTCTGTAGTGGGCTCTTTCGTGGACTCCTTTGCGGACTCTTTTGCGGACTCGGGTTCGGACCCTGTCGCAGACCCTGTTATAGACCTTGTGGCGCTCTCTTTGGTGGACTCTATAGTGGGCTCCTTTGCGGACTCCTTTGCGGATTCTTTTGCAGGCTATGGTTTGGACCCTGTTACAGACCTTGTGGGGCTCTCTTTTGTAGACTCTGTAGTGGGCTCTGTTGCGGACCCTGCTTTGGACTCTGCTGCGGACCCTGTCGCAGACCCTGTTACAGACCTTGTGGCGTTCTCTTTGGTGGACTCTATACTGGGCTCTGTTGCGGACCCTGCTGTGGACCCTGTTGTGGACCCTGTTGTGGAATCTGCTGTGGACCCTGCTGTGGACCCTGCTGCGGACCCTGTTGTGGACCCTGTTGTGGACTCTGCTGCGGACTCTGCTGCAGTCTCGGAAGCCCCTTGCAAACCAAGACCCTAGATCAGTCTTCTGGGCGCTATCACTTTAATTTTGAGTTCAGCGATGGAGACCTGATTGTGATTGGATGACAGAGACGTCAATCCTGCTTCTCATCCAATCCGCGTTGAGCAGGAGGCGTTCCCGTGCAGGCGTTAGCTCGGACGCTCAGTGCAGGAGGCGGCGGCGGCTGCGGAGGTTCAGCACCAGGGACAGCGGCGGCTGCGTCCTGCCCGGAGCCCGCGGAGCACAGCGACCCCGCAGCCTCCACTGATGCGGCCTCTGCCCCGCACAGCCGCCCCCGTGTACGAGGACCTCACCCCGGGACATGGCTGACAGGACGGCGCCCGGCTGCCACCTCCGGCTGGAGTGGGTGTACGGCTACCGGGGCCACCAGTGCCGGAACAACCTGTACTACACGGCGGCCAAGGAGATCGTCTACTTCGTGGCGGGGGTCGGGGTGGTCTACAACACCCGGGAGCACAAGCAGAAATTCTACCTGGGCCACAACGACGATATCATCAGGTAACGGGCGGGAGGGAAGGGGTTAACCGCCGGCAGAGCGCAGGACCACCCTGAGGAGACCCCTGATAGAGGTGCCCAGCAACAAGAGACCCCTGATAGAGGTGCCCAGCAACAAGAGACCCCTGATAGAGGTGCCCAGCAACAAGAGACCCCTGATAGAGGTGCCCAGCAACAAGAGACCCCTGATAGAGGTGTCCAGCAACAAGAGCCCCCTGATAGAGGTGCCCAGCAACAAGAGACCCCTGATAGAGGTGCCCAGCAACAAGAGACCCTGATAGAGGTGCCCAGCAACAAGAGACCCCTGATAGAGGTGCCCAGCAACAAGAGACCCCTGATAGAGGTGCCCAGCAACAAGAGACCCCTGATAGAGGTGCCCAGCAACAAGAGACCCCCTGATAGAGGTGCCCAGCAACAAGAGACCCCTGATAGAGGTGCCCAGCAACAAGAGACCCCTGATAGAGGTGCCCAGCAACAAGAGACCCCTGATAGAGGTGCCCAGCAACAAGAGACCCCTGATAGAGGTGCCCAGCAACAAGAGACCCCTGATAGAGGTGCCCAGCAACAAGAGCCCCCCTGATAGAAGTGCCCAGCAACAAGAGCCCCCTGATAGAGGTGCCCAGCAACAAGAGCCCCCCTGATAGAAGTGCCCAGCAACAAGAGCCCCCTGATAGAGGTGCCCAGCAACAAGAGCCCCCTGATAGAGGTGCCCAGTAACAAGAGCCCCCTGATAGAGGTGCCCAGCAACAAGAGCCCTTGATAGAGGAGCCCAGCAACAAGAGACCCCCTGATAGAGGTGCCCAGCAACAAGAGCCCCTGATAGAGGTGCCCAGCAACAAGAGCCCCCCTGATAGAAGTGCCCAGCAACAAGAGACCCCTGATAGAGGTGCCCAGCAACAAGAGACCCCTGATAGAGGTGCCCAGCAACAAGAGCCCCCCTGATAGAAGTGCCCAGCAACAAGAGCCCCCTGATAGAGGTGCCCAGCAACAAGAGCCCCCTGATAGAGGTGCCCAGTAACAAGAGACCCCCTGATAGAGGTGCCCAGCAACAAGAGACCCCTGATAGAGGTGCCCAGCAACAAGAGACCCCTGATAGAGGTGCCCAGCAACAAGAGACCCCTGATAGAGGTGCCCAGCAACAAGAGACCCCCTGATAGAGGTGCCCAGCAATAAGAGACCCCCTGATAGAGGTGCCCAGCAACAAGAGACCCCCTGATAGAAGTGCCCAGCAACAAGAGACCCCCTGATAGAAGTGCCCAGCAACAAGAGACCCCCTGATAGAGGTGCCCAGCAACAAGAGACCCCTGATAGAGGTGCCCAGCAACAAGAGACCCCTGATAGGGGTGCCCAGCAACAAGAGACCCCCTGATAGAGGTGCCCAGCAACAAGAGACCCCTGATAGAGGTGCCCAGCAACAAGAGACCCCTGATAGAGGTGCCCAGCAACAAGAGCCCCTGATAGAGGTGCCCAGCAACAAGAGACCCCTGATAGAGGTGCCCAGCAACAAGAGACCCCTGATAGCGGTACCCAGCAACAAGAGCCCCTGATAGAGGTGCCCAGCAACAAGAGCCCCTGATAGAGGTGCCCAGCAACAAGAGCCCCTGATAGAGGTGCCCAGCAACAATAGCCCCTGATAGAGGTGCCCAGCAACAAGAGCCCCTGATAGAGGTGCCCAGCAACAAGAGACCCCTGATAGAGGTGCCCAGCAACAAGAGCCCCTGATAGAGGTGCCCAGCAATAAGAGACCCCTGATAGAGGTGCCCAGCAACAAGAGCCCCCTGATAGAGGTGCCCAGCAACAAGAGCCCCTGATAGAGGTGCCCAGCAACAAGAGCCCCTGATAGAGGTGCCCAGCAACAAGAGACCCCTGATAGAGGTGCCCAGCAACAAGAGACCCCCTGATAGAGGTGCCCAGCAACAAGAGACCCCTGATAGAGGTGCCCAGCAACAAGAGCCCCTGATAGAGGTGCCCAGCAACAAGAGCCCCTGATAGAGGTGCCCAGTAACAAGAGCCCCCTGATAGAGGTGCCCAGCAACAAGAGCCCTTGATAGAGGAGCCCAGCAACAAGAGACCCCCTGATAGAGGTGCCCAGCAACAAGAGCCCCTGATAGAGGTGCCCAGCAACAAGAGCCCCCCTGATAGAAGTGCCCAGCAACAAGAGACCCCTGATAGAGGTGCCCAGCAACAAGAGACCCCCTGATAGAGGTGCCCAGGAACAAGAGACCCCCTGATAGAGGTGCCCAGCAACAAGAGACCCCCTGATAGAGGTGCCCAGCAACAAGAGCCCCTGATAGAGGTGCCCAGCAACAAGAGACCCCTGATAGAAGTGCCCAGCAACAAGAGACCCCTGATAGAGGTGCCCAGCAACAAGAGACCCCCTGATAGAGGTGCCCAGCAACAAGAGACCCCCTGATAGAGGTGCCCAGCAACAAGAGACCCCCTGATAGAGGTGCCCAGCAACAAGAGACCCCTTGATAGAGGTGCCCAGCAACAAGAGCCCTTGATAGAGGTGCCCAGCAACAAGAGACCCCCTGATAGAGGTGCCCAGCAACAAGAGACCCCCTGATAGAGGTGCCCAGCAACAAGAGACCCCCTGATAGAGGTGCCCAGCAACAAGAGCCCCTGATAGAGGTGCCCAGCAACAAGAGACCCCCTGATAGAGGTGCCCAGCAACAAGAGCCCCTGATAGAGGTGCCCAGCAACAAGAGACCCCTGATAGAGGTGCCCAGCAACAAGAGACCCCCTGATAGAGGTGCCCAGCAACAAGAGACCCCTGATAGAGGTGCCCAGCAACAAGAGACCCCCTGATAGAGGTGCCCAGCAACAAGAGACCCCTGATAGAGGTGCCCAGCAACAAGAGACCCCTGATAGAGGTGCCCAGCAACAAGAGACCCCCTGATAGAGGTGCCCAGCAACAAGAGCCCCTGATAGAGGTGCCCAGCAACAAGAGACCCCCTGATAGAGGTGCCCAGCAACAAGAGACTCCTGATAGAGGAGCCCAGCAACAAGAGACCCCCTGATAGAGGTGCCCAGCAACAAGAGACCCCTGATAGAGGTGCCCAGCAACAAGAGACCCCCTGATAGAGGTGCCCAGCAACAAGAGACCCCTGATAGAGGTGGCCAGCAACAAGAGACCCCTGATAGAGGTGCCCAGCAACAAGAGCACCTGATAGAGGTGCCCAGCAACAAGAGACCCCTGATAGAGGTGCCCAGCAACAAGAGACCCCTGATAGGGGTGCCCAGCAACAAGAGCCCCTGATAGAGGTGCCCAGCAACAAGAGACCCCTGATAGAGGTGCCCAGCAACAAGAGCCCCCTAATACCTTAGAGGTGCCCAGCAACAAGAGACCCCCTGATAGAGGTGCCCAGCAACAAGAGACCCCTGATAGAGGTGCCCAGCAACAAGAGACCCCTGATAGAGGTACCCAGCAACAAGAGACCCCTGATAGAGGTGCCCAGCAACAAGAGACCCCCTGATAGAGGTGCCCAGCAACAAGAGACCCCCTGATAGAGGTGCCCAGCAACAAGAGACCCCCTGATAGAGGTGCCCAGCAACAAGAGACCCCCTGATAGAGGTGCCCAGCAACAAGAGACCCCCTGATAGAGGTGCCCAGCAACAAGAGACCCCCTGATAGAGGTGCCCAGCAACAAGAGACCCCCTGATAGAGGTGCCCAGCAACAAGAGCCCCTGATAGAGGTGCCCAGCAACAAGAGACCCCTGATAGAAGTGCCCAGCAACAAGAGACCCCTGATAGAGGTGCCCAGCAACAAGAGACCCCCTGATAGAGGTGCCCAGCAACAAGAGACCCCCTGATAGAGGTGCCCAGCAACAAGAGACCCCCTGATAGAGGTGCCCAGCAACAAGAGACCCCTTGATAGAGGTGCCCAGCAACAAGAGCCCCTGATAGAGGTGCCCAGCAACAAGAGACCCCCTGATAGAGGTGCCCAGCAACAAGAGACCCCCTGATAGAGGTGCCCAGCAACAAGAGACCCCCTGATAGAGGTGCCCAGCAACAAGAGACCCCCTGATAGAGGTGCCCAGCAACAAGAGACCCCCTGATAGAGGTGCCCAGCAACAAGAGACCCCCTGATAGAGGTGCCCAGCAACAAGAGACCCCCTGATAGAGGTGCCCAGCAACAAGAGCCCCTGATAGAGGTGCCCAGCAACAAGAGCCCCTGATAGAGGTGCCCAGCAACAAGAGACCCCCTGATAGAGGTGCCCAGCAACAATAGCCCCTGATAGAGGTGCCCAGCAACAAGAGACCCCTGATAGAGGTGCCCAGCAACAAGAGACCCCCTGATAGAGGTGCCCAGCAACAATAGCCCCTGATAGAGGTGCCCAGCAACAATAGCCCCTGATAGAGGTGCCCAGCAACAAGAGCCCCTGATAGAGGTGCCCAGCAACAAGAGACCCCCTGATAGAGGTGCCCAGCAACAATAGCCCCTGATAGAGGTGCCCAGCAACAATAGCCCCTGATAGAGGTGCCCAGCAACAAGAGCCCCTGATAGAGGTGCCCAGCAACAATAGCCCCCCTAATAGAGGTACCCAGCAACAAGAGACCCCCTGATAGAGGTGCCCAGCAACAAGAGCCCCTGATAGAGGTGCCCAGCAACAAGAGACCCCTGATAGAGGTGCCCAGCAACAAGAGCCCCCTGATAGAGGTGCCCAGCAACAAGAGACCCCCTGATAGAGGTGCCCAGCAACAAGAGACCCCCTGATAGAGTTGCCCAGCAACAAGAGCCCCTGATAGAGGTGCCCAGCAACAAGAGACCCCTGATAGAGGTGCCCAGCAACAAGAGACCCCCTGATAGAGGTGCCCAGCAACAAGAGACCCCCTGATAGAGGTGCCCAGCAACAAGAGACCCCTGATAGAGGTGCCCAGCAACAAGAGACCCCTGATAGCGGTACCCAGCAACAAGAGCCCCTGATAGAGGTGCCCAGCAACAAGACCCCCTGATAGAGGTGCCCAGCAACAAGAGCCCCTGATAGAGGTGCCCAGCAACAAGAGACCCTTGATAGAGGTGCCCAGCAACAAGAGCCCCTGATAGAGGTGCCCAGCAACAAGAGCCCCTGATAGAGGTGCCCAGCAACAAGAGACCCCTGATAGAGGTGCCCAGCAACAAGAGACCCCTGATAGAGGTGCCCAGCAACAAGAGCCCCTGATAGAGGTGCCCAGCAACAAGAGACCCCTGATAGAGGTGCCCAGCAACAAGAGACCCCTGATAGAGGTGCCCAGCAACAAGAGCCCCTGATAGAGGTGCCCAGCAACAAGAGACCCCTGATAGAGGTGCCCAGCAACAAGAGCCCCTGATAGAGGTGCCCAGCAACAAGAGCCCCCCTGATAGAGGTGCCCAGCAACAAGAGACCCCTGATAGAGGTGCCCAGCAACAAGAGACCCCTGATAGAGGTGCCCAGCAACAAGAGCCCCTGATAGAGGTGCCCAGCAACAATAGCCCCTGATAGAGGTGCCCAGCAACAAGAGACCCCTGATAGAGGTGCCCAGCAACAAGAGACCCCTGATAGAGGTGCCCAGCAACAAGAGCCCCCAATAGAGGTGCCCAGCAACAAGAGCCCCCAATAGAGGTGCCCAGCAACAAGAGCCCCCCTGATAGAGGTGCCCAGCAACAAGAGCCCTCTGATAGAGGTGCCCATGAACAGGAGGCCTCCTCTTATATAGATACCAACCCTAAAGGGACTCCAAAGAGAATCCAGCTACAAGAGTCCAAAGAGACCCCCACTAATAGAAGTACCTACCATCATTCGTGCCCTTGAGAAACCAAAGAAACCTACCAATGGCAGTACCTACTCTCAGCAGATTGTTCGGTGGTAGCAGAGACCCCTAATAACAATATACACCCCCAATAGTATCATCAGTGGTGGCAGAAACCCTATGTAGCAGTGCCAACCTTCAATAGTATTGTCGGTGGTGGCAGAGGCCCCCTATAGCAGTACCAACCATCAGTAGTACCATGAGTGGTGGCTGAGACCTCATAAAGCAGACCCAACCCTTCCATAGTATTATCAGTGGTGATCGAGACCCCATACAGCAGTACCCCCACCCCCCGGTCAAACCTACTGTGATCGTGAACAGTTAAACAAGTTGAAGATGACATGTTCTCTAAAAGGCAGAAAGGTAAAGATGACGCATCGCCTTTGTATTTTAGTCAACAACAAAAAATTTGTTTTCATTTTTTACATTTCTAAATTAACAAAAAAGGAAAATGGTCTGAAGCAAAAGTTTGTGCACCCTGCATGGTTTATACCAATTAGCACCCCCTTTGGCGGTATCACAGCTTGTAAACGCTTTTTGTAGCAGCCAAGAGTCTTTCTGTTCTTATTTAAGGGATTTTCCTCCTTCCAGTTCTGTGACATTCCTGGCTCGTCTTGCATGCACTGATCTTCCTTGGAGACGTCTTCCAGTTCTGTGACATTCCTGGCTCGTCTTGCATGCACTGATCTTCCTTGGAGACGTCTTCCAGTTCTGTGAGATTCCTGGCTCGTCTTGCATGCACTGCTCTTCCTTGGAGACGTCTTCCAGTTCTGTGAGATTCCTGGCTCGTCTTGCATGCACTGCTCTTCCTTGGAGACGTCTTCCAGTTCTGTGAGATTCCTGGCTCGTCTTGCATGCACTGATCTTCCTTGGAGACGTCTTCCAGTTCTGTGAGATTCCTGGCTCATCTTGCATGCACTGCTCTTCCTTGGAGACGTCTTCCAGTTCTGTGAGATTCCTGGCTCGTCTTGCATGCTCTGCTCTTACTTGGAGACGTCTTCCAGTTCTGTGAGATTCCTGGCTTGTCTTGCATGCTCTGCTCTTTTGAGGTCTGGTCACAGATTTTTAGTGATGTTCAGATCATGGGACTGTGAGACCAGTGTAAAACCTTCAGCTTGCTCCTTTTGATATCGTCTGTTGTGAATTTTGATTTGTGTTTTAGGATCATTACCCGTTTTATAGAAGCATCCTCTTTTTCTCCCCCTTTTTCTCCTCCTTTTTCTCCTCCCCCTTTTTCTCCCCTTTTTTCTCCCCTTTTTTCTCCCCTTTTTTCTCCCCCTTTTTCTCCCTCTTTTCCTCCCTCTTTTCCTTCCTCTTTTTCTCCTCCTCCTTTTTCTCCTCCTCCTTTTTCTCCTCCTCCTTTTTCTCCTCCTTTTTCTCCTCCTCCTTTTTCTCCTCCTCCTCCTTTTTCTCCTCCTCCTCCTTTTTCTCCTCCTCCTCCTTTTTCTCCTCCTCCTCCTTTTTCTCCTCCTCCTCCTTTTTCTCCTCCTCCTCCTTTTTCTCCTCCTCCCCCTTTTTATCCCCCTTTTTCTCCCCCTTTGTCTCCCCCTTTTTCTCCTCCTCCTCCTTTTTCTCCTCCTCCTCCTTTTTTCTCCCCCTTTTCTCCCCCTTTTTCTCCTCCTCCTTTTTCTCCTCCTCCTTTTTCTCCTCCCCCTTTTTTCTCCCCCTTTTTTCTCCCCCTTTTTTTCTCCCCCTTTTTTTCTCCCCCTTTTTTTCTCCCCCTTTTTTTCTCCCCCTTTTTTTTCTCCCCCTTTTTTTTCTCCCCCTTTTTTTCTCCCCCTTTTTTTCTCCCCCTTTTTTTCTCCCCTTTTTTCTCCCCCTTTTTTTTCTCCCCCTTTTTTTTCTCCCCCTTTTTTTTCTCCCCCTTTTTTTCTCCCCCTTTTTTTCTCCCCCTTTTTTTCTCCCCCTTTTTTTCTCCCCCTTTTTTTCTCCCCCTTTTTTTCTCCCCCTTTTTTTCTCCCCCTTTTTCTCCTCCCCCTTTTTCTCCTCCCCCTTTTTCTCCTCCCCCTTTTTCTCCTCCCCCTTTTTCTCCTCCCCCTTTTTCTCCTCCCCCTTTTTCTCCTCCCCCTTTTTCTCCTCCCCCTTTTTCTCCTCCCCCTTTTTCTCCTCCCCCTTTTTCTCCTCCCCCTTTTTCTCCTCCCCCTTTTTCTCCTCCTTTTTTTTTCTCCTCCTCCCTTTTTCTCCTCCTCCTTTTTCTCCTCCAGCCTTTTACAGATGGTGTTATGTTTGCATCCAGAATTTGTTGACATTTCATTGAATCCCTTCTTCCCTCTACCCGTGAAATGTTCCCCTTGTCATTGGCTGCAGCACAACCCCAAAGCATAATTGTTCCCCCCCATGCTTAGTGGTTGGCGACATGTTCTTTTCCTGAAATTCTGTGCCCTTTTTACTCGACACAAACCTTTGATCATTGTGGCCAGAGACAGGGCTGGCTCCAAGTTTTCGTGGGCCCCGGGCGAAAAAGTCTCAGTGGACGCACATACTGCTCTAGAGGGTGCATACAGCTCTGTGGGGCCTTACTGCTGTGGTGGTGGGTCATACAGCTCTAGGGGTCTCGTACAGCTTTGGGGGCCCCATACTGCTATTGGGGTGGTTCATACAGATCTGGGGGGACTCTAGGGGGTGGTTGATACAGCTCTGGAGGACCCATACTGCTCTTGGGGGTGGTTCATACAGCTCTGGGGGACCCATACTGCTCTTGGGGGTGGTTCATAGAGCTCTGGGGGGCCCATGCTGCTTTTGGGGGCCATACTGCTCTAGGGGACCCATACTGCTCTTAAGCGTCGCTCATACAGCACTAACGGGGCCCATACTGCTCTGGAGGTTGGTATACAGCTCTGTGGTCCCATACTGCTCTGGGGATGGCTCATACCACACTGGGGGGGCACATACAGCTCGGGGGTTGGGGGCACATACAGATCTGAAGGGGACCCATACACTTCTGGGGGCCCCTTACAGCTAGAGGGGAAAGTGAGGGGGAACACATACAACTCTGAGCCCTCTGACTGGTGACGCTGAATGGCACTGCGCTGTGACTCCTCTTCGTCTGTGGGACAGGAGCGCTTGGCGCTCTAGCTCCGCCCACAGATGTACTTCCATGCACATACTCCCAGCGTACAGCAGTGAATGCTGGACGCAAATGCAGGGCCGGCAGCCAGGAAAGTGTGCTTCCGGCCTGAGAACTGCGGTCCCTGGAACTCGACCCAGGAACCACAGAACTGATCACCACCGCGGATGATGGTGAGTGCCCCCTGCTGGTCCAGGACCTCAGCATTTGCCCGGGTGCGGACACCAGCCCTGGTCAGAGAGTTCTATTTTAACCTCATCGGTCCACAGGACTTGTTTCCATAATGCAGTAAGGCCGCTTTACACGTAGCGACATCGCTAGCGATCGCACCCGCCCCCGTCGTTTGTGCGTCACGGGCAAATCGCTGCCCGAGGCAAACAAAATCGCCGGTATGCGTCACACGAACTTACCTTACTAGCGACGTCGCTGTGGGCAGCGAACAAACTCTCTTGTTTAAGGGGGCGGTTCGTGCGGCGTCACACGGCAGGCCACCAATAGAAGTGGAGGGGCGGAGAGCAGTCTCATTAACGACACGCCCACCTCGTTGCGGGAGGACGCAGGAACACTGTTGATCGTCGTTCCCGGGGTGTCACATGTAGCGATGTGTGCTGCCGCAGGAACGACCAACAACCAGCGTCCTGAACGAGCAACGATATTTTGAAAATGAACGACGTGTCAACAATCAACGATTTGTGACGCTTTTCGGATTGTTAGCGGTCGCTCGTAAGTGTCACACGCAACAACGTCGCTAACGACGCCAGATGTGCGTCACGAATTCCGTGACCCCAGCGATATCTCGTTAGCGATGTCGTTGCGTGTAACGGGGCCTTTAGTCTTATTTAGATGGTCTTTTGCAGACTCTGACGCTGAATTTTATGGTGAGGACGCAGGAGAGGTTTTCTTCTGATGACTCTTCCATGAAGGCCATATTTGTGCAGTTGTCTCTGAACAGGACAACCATGTACCACAACTCCAGACTCTGCTGAATCTTCCTGAAGGTCTTTTGCAGTCATGCAGGGGCTCTGTTTTGCCTCTAGCAATTCTACCAGCAGCTCTCACAGAAATTTTGCTTGCTCTTCTAGACCTGATCTTGACCTTCACTGTTCCTGGTAACGGACATTTCTTAATTACATTTCACACTGAGGAAAGGACAACGTCAAAAAGCTTTTCTATCTTCTTATAGCCTTCTCCTGCTTTGTGGCCTCCACCATTTCCATTTTTTCAGAGTGCTAGGCAGCAGCTTAGAAGAACCCATGGCTGCTGGTTTTTGGCACAAGGTTAGAGGAGGCCGGGTGTTTATAAAGCTGTGACATTTGCATCACCTGATGATAGTGAATACGACATAACCCCAACAGGATAATGAGGGGCTGACAACTTGGTCACAGTTTTCTGAGCACACAAATCTCTAAGGGTGCACAAACTTTTACATCAAACAATTTTCCTTTTTGTAATTTTTAAAATTTAAAAGATGAAAAAAATATATATATTTGCCTAAAATACACAGGAAACGCGTCATCTGTAACTTTCTGCCTTTTAGAGATCATTTCATCTTCAACTTGCTGAACTGTTCACGAATAACAGTAATTTTGACCACGGATGCACAAACTTTTGCATGCTACTGTAGCAGTATCAACCCTCAATAATGTTATTAGGGGTGTCCAACACCCTATATAGCAGTCCCAACCCTCAGTAGTGTTATCCGAGGTGGCAGAGACCATATATAGCAGTACCAACGTTCAATAGTACCATCCGTGGGGACAGACACCCCATATAACAATACCAAACCTCAATAGTGTTATTAGTGCTTGCAGAGACCCCATATAGTAGTACCATCCCTCGATTGTATTATCAGCAGTGGCAGAGGCCCCATATTGTCAGTACCTACCTTCAATAATACCATCAGTGGTGGCAAAAACTGAATATGGTAGTACCACCCTTCAATCAGTGGTGGCAGAGGCCACATAGGGGTCTTTATATGTATCAACCCTCGATGGTATTATCAATGGTTGCAGAGAACCGATATGGCAGTACCAACCTTCAATAGTACCATCAGTGGTGGCAAAGAGCCCATGTACCAATCCTAAATAGTATTACCAGTGATGGAAAGGAGCCCATATAGCAGTACCATCCCTCAATAGTATTATCAGTGGGGGCAGGGATATTATACAGTAGTACCAATAGTGGTAAAGATCCCATGTAGCAGTACCAAACCACAATAGTATTATCAGTGGTGACAAAGACCCCATAAAGCAGTACCAACCCTCAATAGTATTGTCAGTGGTGGCAAAGACCCCATATAGCAGTACCATCCTTCAATAGTACAATCAGTGGTGGCAAAGACCTCATATAATAGGTGTCCAGCCACAAGAGCCCCCTATTAGAGGTGCCCAGCCGCAAAAGCCCCCTAATAGTAGTGCCCAGCCGCGAGAGCCCTTTAATAGTGGTGCCCAGCTTCAAGAGCTCCGTAATAGTGGTGCCCCAGCTTCAAGGGCTCCGTAATAGTGGTGCCCAGCCTCAAGATCTCCGTAATAGAGGTGCCCAGCTGCAAGACCTCCGTAATAGAGGTGCCCAGCCGCAAGAGCTCCGTAATAGAGGTGCCCAGCCGCAAGAGCTCCGTAATAGAGGTGCCCAGCCACAAGAGCTCCGTAATAGTGGTGCCCAGCCTCAAGATCTCTGTAATAGAGGTGCCTAGCCGCAAGAGCTCCGTAATAGAGGTGCCTAGCCGCAAGAGCTCCGTAATAGAGGCGCCCAGCCTCAAGCTCTCCGTAATAGTGGTGCCCAGCCTCAAGCTCTCCGTAATAGTGGTGCCCAGCCTCAAGATCTCCGTAATAGTGGTGCCCAGCCTCAAGATCTCCGTAATAGTGGTGCCCAGCCGCAAGAGCTCCGTAATAGTGGTGCCCAGCTTCAAGAGCTCCGTAATAGTGGTGCCCAGCTTCAAGAGCTCCGTAATAGAGGTGCCCAGCCACAAGAGCTCCGTAATAGTGGTGCCCAGCTTCAAGGGCTCCGTAATAGTGGTGCCCAGCTTCAAAAGCTCTGTAATAGGTGCCCAGCTGCAAGATCTCTGTAATAGAGGTGCCCAGCCGCAAGATCTCCATAATAGAGGTGCCCAGCCTCAAGATCTCCGTAATAGTGGTGCCCAGCCGGAAGATCTCCGTAATAGTGGTGCCCAGCCTCAAGAGCTCCGTAATAGAGGTGCCCAGCCTCAAGATCTCCGTAATAGAGGTGCCCAGCCTCAAGATCTCCGTAATGGAGGTGCCCAGCCGCAAGATCTCCGTAATAGTGGTGCCCAGCCGCAAGAGCTCCGTAATAGAGGTGCCCAGCCTCAAGATCTCCGTAATAGAGGTGCCCAGCCTCAAGATCTCCGTAATGGAGGTGCCCAGCCGCAAGATCTCCGTAATAGTGGTGCCCAGCCGCAAGAGCTCCGTAATAGTGGTGCCCAGCCACAAGATCTCCGTAATAGTGGTGCCCAGCCGCAAGAGCTCCGTAATAGTGGTGCCCAGTCTCAAGATCTCCGTAATGGAGGTGCCCAGCCGCAAGAGCTCCGTAATAGAGGTGCCCAGCCGCAAGATCTCCATAATAGAGGTGCCTGAGTCACCAATGGCCCCAGAAGGCACCTAATTAGTTCATTGCCTTCACCTGGGTATGAGTTAGACTCAGTATAACCACAGCTGTTCTGGGAAGGCCTCAGGTTTGTGTGAGGACATAAGGGATCAAGCAACATCAGGAAAACTGAGGAGCTCCCCAGACAGGTCAGGGATAATGAGGAGGAAAGCAGGGTTAGGTTATACAAACAAAATAATTACCCAAGCTCTGAACAGCATCATCACTGTTAAATCCATCATCCATAAATGGGAAGGAGTATGACACAACTGCAAACCTACAAGACATGGCCGTCCAAGAAAGTGACCTTCCAAGAAGGAGAGCACTGATTAGAGAAGCAATTGAGAGACCCATGGACCCTGGAGGAGCCACAGAGATCACAGCTCAGGCGAGAATCTGTCCACAGGACGACTATTAAGGGGGCTTTACACGCTACAATATCGTTAAAGGGAACCTGTCAGCAGAAATTTCCCCTAAAACCTAACAGATTCCCCCTCTGCAGCTCCTGGGCTGCATTCTAGAAAGGTCCCTGTTATTATTGTGCCCCCTTTCTGACCAAAAAAAAGAGTTTATAAAGAGGTACCTTTTTGGCTTCGGATTCTATAAATGTGACACGGGGGCGGGCTGCCTGATGGCCGTTATTCTGCCCCCTGGTCCTGTATGCCGCCCCCATCGCTGATTTCCATACTTTTGGACGCCGCCCACTGCTCCAGCCATCCCCGCGCATGCCCAGTGCCAGTCTCACGGGACTGAGCACTGTGACTGCTGGTGACGTGTGCGCAGGCAAGTGATTATCGGCGGGACTGTGACTGTTATCAGCAAGTACCCGCCCATAATCTCGTGAGCGCGCAAACCTCTCCAGCGTCACACTGAGCTCAGTGTAGATGCTAGACTGTATGGGCTGCTTCCAGGGATGACGTCCCTTTGTCACGTGATAGGGGCGTGTTCAAAATACTATCACGTGACAAAGGGATGTCATCCCTGGAAGCAGCCCATACAGTCTAGCATCTACACTGAGCTCAGTGTGACGCTGGAGAGGTTTGCGCGCTCACGAGATTATGGGCGGGTACTTGCTGATAACAGTCACAGTCCCGCCCATAATCACTTGCCTGCGCACACGTCACCAGCGGTCACACTGCTCAGTCCTGTGAGACTGGCACTGGGCATGCACGGGGATGGCTGGAGCAGTGGGCGTCGTCCAAAAGTATGGAAATCAGCGATGGGGGCGGCATACAGGACCAGGGGGCAGAATAACGGCCATCAGGCTGCCCGCCCCCGTGTCAGATTTATAGAATACGAAGCCAAAAAGGTACCTCTTTATAAACTCTTTTTTTTTGTCAGAAAGGGGGCACAATACTAACAGGGACCTTTCTAGAATGCAGCCCAGGAGCTGCAGAGGGGGAATCTGTTAGGTTTTAGGGGAAATTTCTGCTGACAGGTTCCCTTTAATGTTTTATCGTCGGGGTGACGTTGTTAGTGACGCACATCCGGCGTCATTAACGATATCGCAGCGTGTGACACTGACCAGCAACCTTAAGCGACCTCTAAAATGGTGAAAATCGTTCACCATGGAGAGGTCGTCCCAAAACCAAAAATCGGTAATGGTTGATTATCAATGTGGTTCGTCGCTCCTGCGGCAGCGCACATCTCTGTGTGTGACACTGCAGGAGCGAGGAACATCTCCTTACCTGCCGCAGGCCCAATGCGGAAGGAAGGAGGAGGGCGGGATGTTACGTCCCGCTCATCTCGGCCCCTCCACTTTGATTGGCCGGCCGCTTGGTGACGTCGCTGTGATGCCGAATGTCCCTTGAGGGAGGGATTGTTCGGCAGTCACAGCGATGACGACGACCAGGTAAGTGCGTGTGACGTTGCAGTAGCGATAATGTTCGCTGCGGCAGCGATCACACGATATCGCATGCACGACGGGGGCGGGTGCTTTTGCGTACGATATCGCTAGCAAGTGCTAGCAATATCGTAGCGTGTAAAGCCCGCTTTAGTCATATACTCCACAAATCTGACCTTTATTAAAGAGAAGCAAGAAGAATTAATGTACGGGGGCACAGCAAGCGGTGGAGGAAGGGGCTCTGGTCAGGGGAGACCAAAGGAGAACTGGGCTAAATGCAAACTACACTGTGTGGTGGAAAACAAACACTGAACATCACCTTGAAAACACCATCCCCACCGTCACCCGTGGTGGTGGCAGCATCCTGCTGTGGGGAAGCTTTTCTTCAGCAGGGGCAGGGAAGCTGGTCAGAGGTGATGGGAAGATGGATGGAGTTAAATAGTGTCACACGTTGTTTTGCGCTGAACTCGCCTAGTGTCATGGCGGCATCAGACGCTGTTCAGACAACAGACTCTGACATTCCTCACTATACTTTCTCTGGTGCTTCTGTATTGCACAGGCAGGCTTGGGTGACGACCAGCTGTGTGCTCATTAGTGATCGGACTAGCTGCAGTTAATTTCTGTTAGACTGCTGGTTACCTTTTTTGATCACATGTTGTGGGAGACCTATTACAAGTACTCCCTGCCTTTTTAAGATGGAGGAATTTGTCTTCCTATTCCGAATTTAGCGTTATGCTATTCCGGTCCGTGTGCTGTTGTGTTCCAGTAGCTGGTGATTTCCTGCGTATTGCTT
Source organism: Anomaloglossus baeobatrachus (assembly GCF_048569485.1). Classification (NCBI taxonomy): domain Eukaryota; kingdom Metazoa; phylum Chordata; class Amphibia; order Anura; family Aromobatidae; genus Anomaloglossus; species Anomaloglossus baeobatrachus. The sequence goes on along the minus strand of NC_134364.1, from coordinate 9,154,776 downwards.
GGTGTGCTGTGGAGTACCTCCTGTTGTCTGGTTATTTCCTCCCTGCTCTTTGTTTTTCTCCTTATCACTTGCATGATAGTTTGGGTTTTCCCTTTTTGTCTATCATCCTGTTCTGGCCCCCCTGAAGTAGAGGGGGTATTAGATCAGGGCTGGTCAGGAGCAGGGTCAGGCTGGTGGCTCAGAAATTCTCACCATCAGATGTATCTCTGGGATCAGGGCCTAGTTCAGGAGCCCCGGTCCCCTGACACCCCGTGACATTCTAGTCATCCCATACTTGAACTGTGACATGGACCGAGTTGCTGCACTATCTAGGCAATTGCGGTCCTTGTCTCTCCAAGTGGGGGAATTAAAGGGTGCAGCGCAGCAACAGGCGCAGTCTGCAACAAGCGCAGTCTGCCACGCTGGCACATTCCACATTGGTTGCCGAACTTAAACTGCCCCTTCCGGAGAGATTTTTCTGGGGAGCGCAGCCGGTTTGTTTCCTCAGAGAAGCATGCACATGGTATTTCCGTTTTCGTCCTCGCTCCTCTAATAATGATACACAGCGGGGGTAAATTGTGGACTCGCTCCTGAGTGGGGACCCACAAGCGGGGGCTTTTCTCCCGGAGTCACCTGTGTGTCGGTGGACGGCTTTTTCTCTGCACTCGGTCTTATCTATGATGACCCCGATAAGGTATCTGTAGCTGAGTGTAAAATCCGTTCACTGCAGTTCGGGAATCGTCCGGCAGAGGATTACTGCGCTGAATTCCGATGCTGGGTCTATGGACACTTTTTTTAACGACCCTGTGCACAGAACGTTTTTCAGGGTGTATCTGAGCGGGTAAAGGTGGAGTTGGTGATGTATGAGACTCCCCTGTCTGTAGTGTGCGCCATGGCTCTTGTCCTTGTCATCAATATCGATCGCCGTTTCCGACAGAGGTCTCATAATACGCAAACTCTTGGTGAGGAGGCTACTGCACCCAAATTACCTCCCGAGGCCTCACCCGAGCCCATGCAGCTTGGAGGGACGTCCCATGTGAGGAGGATACTGTACTGACATTACCTCCGGAGGCCTCACCCGAGCCCATGCAGCTTGGAGGGACGTCCCATGTGAGGAGGCTACTGCACCCAAATTACCTCCCGAGGCCTCACCCGAGCCCATGCAGCTTGGAGGGACGTCCCATGTGAGGAGGCTACTGCACCCAAATTACCTCCCGAGGCCTCACCCGAGCCCATGCAGCTTGGAGGGACGTCCCATGTGAGGAGGCTACTGTACCCAAATTACCTCCCGAGGCCTCACCCGAGCCCATGCAGCTTGGAGGGACGTCCCATGTGAGGAGGATACTGTACTGACATTACCTCCGGAGGCCTCACCCGAGCCCATGCAGCTTGGAGGGACGTCCCATGTGAGGAGGCTACTGCACCCAAATTACCTCCCGAGGCCTCACCCGAGCCCATGCAGCTTGGAGGGACGTCCCATGTGAGGAGGTTACTGCACCCAAATTACCTCCCGAGGCCTCACCCGAGCCCATGCAGCTTGGAGGGACGTCCCATGTGAGGAGGCTACTGCACCCAAATTACCTCCCGAGGCCTCACCCGAGCCCATGCAGCTTGGAGGGACGTCCCATGTGAGGAGGCTACTGCACCCAAATTACCTCCCGAGGCCTCACCCGAGCCCATGCAGCTTGGAGTGACGTCCCATGTGAGGAGGCTACTGGACCCAAATTACCTCCCGAGCCCATGCAGCTTGGAGGGACGTCCCATGTGAGGAGGCTACTGGACCCACATTACCTCCGGAGGCCTCACCCGAGCCCATGCAGCTTGGAGGGATGTCCCATGTGAGGAGGTTACTGCACCCAAATTACCTCCCGAGGCCTCACCTCAGCCCATGCAACTTGGGGGGACATCCCATGTGAGGAGGTTAATGCACCGACATTGGCTTCTGAGGCGTAACCTGAGCCCATGCAGCTTGGAGGGACGTCCCATGTGAGGAGGTTACTGTACTGACATTACCTCCGGAGGCCTCACCCGAGCCCATGCAGCTTGGAGGGACGTCCCATGTGAGGAGGTTACTGTACAGACATTACCTCCGGAGACCTCACCTGAGCCCATGCAGCTTGGGGGGACGTCCCATGTGAGGGGGTCACTGTACAGACATTACCTCTGGAGGCCTCACCTGAGCCCATGCAGCTTGGAGGGATGTCCCATGTGAGGAGGTTACTGTACATACATTACCTCCGGAGGCCTCACCCGAGCCCATGCAGCTTGGAGGGACGTCCCATGTGAGGGGGTTACTGTACAGACATTACCTCTGGAGGCCTCACCTGAGCCCATGCAGCTTGGAGGGACGTCCCATGTGAGGAGGTTACTGTACAGACATTACCTCCGGAGACCTCACCCGAGCCCATGCAGCTTGGAGGGCGTCCCATGTGAGGAGGATACTGTACAGACATTACCTCCGGAGACCTCACCTGAGCCCATGCAGCTTGGAGGGCGTCCCATGTGAGGAGGATACTGTACAGACATTACCTCCGGAGACCTCACCCGAGCCCATGCAGCTTGGAGGGACGTCCCATGTGAGGAGGATACTGTACAGACATTACCTCCGGAGACCTCACCTGAGCCCATGCAGCTTGGAGGAACATCCCATGTGAGGAGGTTACTGTACAGACATTACCTCCGGAGACCTCACCTGAGCCCATGCAGCTTGGAGGGACGTCCCATGTGAGGAGGTTACTGTACAGACATTACCTCCGGAGACCTCACCTGAGCCCATGCAGCTTGGAGGGACGTCCCATGTGAGGGGGTTACTGTACAGACATTACCTCCGGAGGCCTCACCCGAGCCCATGCAGCTTGGAGGGACGTCTTATGTGAGGAGGTTACTGTACAGACATTACCTCCGGAGGCCTCACCCGAGCCCATGCAGCTTGGAGGGACGTCCCATGTGAGGAGGTTACTGTACAGACATTACCTCCGGAGGCCTCACCTGAGCCCATGCAGCTTGGAGGGACGTCCCATGTGAGGAGGTTACTGTACAGACATTACCTCCGGAGACCTCACCCGAGCCCATGCAGCTTGGAGGGACGTCCCATGTGAGGAGGTTACTGTACAGACATTACCTCCGGAGGCCTCACCCGAGCCCATGCAGCTTGGAGGGACGTCCCATGTGAGGAGGTTACTGTACAGACATTACCTCCGGAGGCCTCACCCGAGCCCATGCAGCTTGGAGGGACGTCCCATGTGAGGAGGATACTGTACCCACAATACCTCCGGAGGCCTCACCTGAGCCCATGCAGCTTGGAGGCACGTCCCATGTGAGGAGGATACTGTACCCACAATACCTCCGGAGGCCTCACCTGAGCCCATGCAGCTTGGAGGGACGTCCCATGTGAGGAGGATACTGTACCCACAATACCTCCGGAGGCCTCACCCGAGCCCATGCAGCTTGGAGGGACGTCCCATGTGAGGAGGTTACTGTACAGACATTACCTCCGGAGGCCTCACCTGAGCCCATGCAGCTTGGAGGGACGTCCCATGTGAGGAGGCTACTGTACAGACATTACCTCTGGAGGCCTCACCTGAGCCCATGCAGCTTGGAGGAACGTCCCATGTGAGGAGGCTACTGTACAGACATTACCTCTGGAGGCCTCACCTGAGCCCATGCAGCTTGGAGGGACGTCCCATGTGAGGAGGTTACTGTACAGACATTACCTCCGGAGGCCTCACCCGAGCCCATGCAGCTTGGAGGGACGTCCCATGTGAGGAGGTTACTGTACAGACATTACCTCCGGAGGCTTCACCCGAGCCCATGCAGCTTGGAGGGACGTCCCATGTGAGGAGGTTACTGTACAGACATTACCTCCGGAGGCCTCACCCGAGCCCATGCAGCTTGGAGGGACGTCCCATGTGAGGAGGTTACTGTACAGACATTACCTCCGGAGGCCTCACCCGAGCCCATGCAGCTTGGAGGGACGTCCCATGTGAGGAGGTTACTGTACAGACATTACCTCTGGAGACCTCACCTGAGCCCATGCAGCTTGGAGGGACGTCCCATGTGAGGAGGATACTGTACAGACATTACCTCCGGAGACCTCACCCGAGCCCGTGCAGCTTGGAGGGATGTCCCATGTGAGGAGGTTACTGTACTGACATTACCTCCGGAGGCCTCACCCGAGCCCATGCAGCTTGGGGGGGACGTCCCATGTGAGGAGGTTACTGTACAGACATTACCTCCGGAGGCCTCACCCGAGCCCATGCAGCTTGGAGGGACGTCCCATGTGAGGAGGTTACTGTACAGACATTACCTCCTCAGGCCTCACCCGAGCCCATGCAGCTTGGAGGGACGTCCCATGTGAGGAGGTTACTGTACAGACATTACCTCCTCAGGCCTCACCCGAGCCCATGCAGCTTGGAGGGACGTCCCATGTGAGGAGGTTACTGTACAGACATTACCTCCGGAGACCTCACCTGAGCCCATGCAGCTTGGAGGGACGTCCCATGTGAGGAGGATACTGTACTGACATTACCTCCGGAGGCCTCACCCGAGCCCATGCAGCTTGGAGGGACGTCCCATGTGAGGGGGTTACTGTACACACATTACCTCCGGAGGCCTCACCCGAGCCCATGCAGCTTGGAGGGACGTCCCATGTGAGGAGGTTACTGTACAGACATTACCTCCTCAGGCCTCACCCGAGCCCATGCAGCTTGGAGGGACGTCCCATGTGAGGAGGTTACTGTACAGACATTACCTCCGGAGGCCTCCCCCGAGCCCATACAGCTTGGAGGGACGTCCCACAGGAGGGGGTTACTGTACAGACATTACCTCCGGAGGCCTCACCCGAGCCCATGCAGCTTGGAGGGACGTCCCATGTGAGGAGGTTACTGTACAGACATTATACCTCCGGAGGCCTCACCTGAGCCCATGCAGCTTGGAGGGACGTCCCATGTGAGGAGGATACTGTACAGACATTACCTCCGGAGACCTCACCTGAGCCCATGCAGCTTGGAGGGACGTCCCATGTGAGGAGGTTACTGTACTGACATTACCTCCGGAGACCTCACCCGAGCCCATGCAGCTTGGAGGGACGTCCCATGTGAGGAGGTTACTGTACAGACATTACCTCCGGAGGCATCACCCGAGCCCATGCAGCTTGGAGGGACGTCCCATGTGAGGAGGTTACTGTACAGACATTACCTCCGGAGGCCTCCCCCGAGCCCATACAGCTTGGAGGGACGTCCCACAGGAGGGGGTTACTGTACAGACATTACCTCCGGAGGCCTCACCCGAGCCCATGCAGCTTGGAGGGACGTCCCATGTGAGGAGGTTACTGTACAGACATTACCTCCGGAGGCCTCACCCGAGCCCATGCAGCTTGGAGGAACGTCCCATGTGAGGAGGTCACTGTACAGACATTATACCTCCGGAGGCCTCACCTGAGCCCATGCAGCTTGGAGGGACGTCCCATGTGAGGAGGATACTGTACAGACATTACCTCCGGAGACCTCACCTGAGCCCATGCAGCTTGGAGGGACGTCCCATGTGAGGGGGTTACTGTACAGACATTACCTCCGGAGGCCTCACCTGAGCCCATGCAGCTTGGAGGGACGTCCCACAGGAGGGGGTTACTGTACAGACATTACCTCCGGAGGCCTCACCCGAGCCCATGCAGCTTGGAGGGACGTCCCACAGGAGGGGGTTACTGTACAGACATTACCTCCGGAGGCCTCACCCGAGCCCATGCAGCTTGGAGGAACGTCCCATGTGAGGAGGTTACTGTACAGACATTACCTCTGGAGGCCTCACCTCAGCCCATGCAGCTTGGAGGGACGTCCCATGTGAGGAGGCTACTGTACAGACATTACCTCCGGAGACCTCACCCGAGCCCATGCAGCTTGGAGGAACGTCCCATGTGAGGAGGTTACTGTACAGACATTACCTCCGGAGACCTCACCCGAGCCCATGCAGCTTGGAGGGACGTCCCATGTGAGGAGGTTACTGTACAGACATTACCTCCGGAGGCCTCACCCGAGCCCATGCAGCTTGGAGGGACGTCCCATGTGAGGAGGATACTGTACAGACATTACCTCCGGAGGCTTCACCCGAGCCCATGCAGCTTGGAGGGACGTCCCATGTGAGGAGGTTACTGTACAGACATTACCTCCGGAGACCTCACCCGAGCCCATGCAGCTTGGAGGGACGTCCCATGTGAGGAGGTTACTGTACATACATTACCTCCGGAGACCTCACTGAGCCCATGCAGCTTGGAGGGACGTCCCATGTGAGGAGGTTACTGTACAGACATTACCTCCGGAGACCTCACTGAGCCCATGCAGCTTGGAGGGACGTCCCATGTGAGGAGGTTACTGTACAGACATTACCTCCGGAGGCCTCACCCGAGCCCATGCAGCTTGGAGGGACGTCCCATGTGAGGAGGTTACTGTACTGACATTACCTCCGGGGGCCTCACCCGAGCCCATGCAGCTTGGAGGGACGTCCCATGTGAGGAGGTTACTGTACTGACATTACCTCCGGAGACCTCACTGAGCCCATGCAGCTTGGAGGGACGTCCCATGTGAGAAGGTTACTGTACTGACATTACCTCCGGAGACCTCACCCGAGCCCATGCAGCTTGGAGGGACGTCCCATGTGAGGAGGTTACTGTACTGACATTACCTCCGGAGGCCTCACCCGAGCCCATGCAGCTTGGAGGGACGTCCCATGTGAGGAGGTTACTGTACAGACATTACCTCCGGAGACCTCACCTGAGCCCATGCAGCTTGGAGGGACGTCCCATGTGAGGAGGTTACTGTACTGACATTACCTCCGGAGACCTCACCCGAGCCCATGCAGCTTGGAGGGACGTCCCATGTGAGGAGGTTACTGTACAGACATTACCTCCGGAGGCCTCACCTGAGCCCATGCAGCTTGGAGGGACGTCCCATGTGAGGAGGTTACTGTACAGACATTACCTCCGGAGGCCTCACCTGAGCCCATGCAGCTTGGAGGGACGTCCCATGTGAGGAGGTTACTGTACAGACATTACCTCCGGAGGCCTCACCCGAGCCCATGCAGCTTGGAGGGACGTCCCATGTGAGGAGGTTACTGTACAGACATTACCTCCGGAGGCCTCACCCGAGCCCATGCAGCTTGGAGGGATGTCCCATGTGAGGAGGTTACTGTACAGACATTACCTCCGGAGGCCTCACCCGAGCCCATGCAGCTTGGAGGGACGTCCCATGTGAGGAGGTTACTGTACAGACATTACCTCCGGAGACCTCACCCGAGCCCATGCAGCTTGGAGGGACGTCCCATGTGAGGAGGTTACTGTACAGACATTACCTCCGGAGGCTTCACCCGAGCCCATGCAGCTTGGAGGGACGTCCCATGTGAGGAGGTTACTGTACAGACATTACCTCCGGAGGCCTCACCCGAGCCCATGCAGCTTGGAGGGATGTCCCATGTGAGGAGGTTACTGTACAGACATTACCTCCGGAGACCTCACCCGAGCCCATGCAGCTTGGAGGGACGTCCCATGTGAGGAGGTTACTGTACTGACATTACCTCCGGAGGCCTCACCCGAGCCCATGCAGCTTGGAGGGACGTCCCATGTGAGGAGGTTACTGTACAGACATTATCTCCGGAGACCTCACCTGAGCCCATGCAGCTTGGAGGGACGTCCCATGTGAGGAGGTTACTGTACTGACATTACCTCCGGAGGCCTCACCCGAGCCCATGCAGCTTGGAGGGACGTCCCATGTGAGGAGGTTACTGTACAGACATTACCTCCGGAGGCCTCACCTGAGCCCATGCAGCTTGGAGGGACGTCCCATGTGAGGAGGTTACTGTACAGACATTACCTCCGGAGGCCTCACCCGAGCCCATGCAGCTTGGAGGGACGTCCCATGTGAGGAGGTTACTGTACAGACATTACCTCTGGAGACCTCACCCGAGCCCATGCAGCTTGGAGGGACGTCCCATGTGAGGAGGATACTGTACAGACATTACCTCCGGAGGCCTCACCCGAGCCCATGCAGCTTGGAGGGACGTCCCATGTGAGGAGGTTACTGTACTGACATTACCTCCGGAGACCTCATCCGAGCCCATGCAGCTTGGAGGGACGTCCCATGTGAGGAGGTTACTGTACAGACATTACCTCCGGAGGCCTCACCCGAGCCCATGCAGCTTGGAGGGATGTCCCATGTGAGGAGGTTACTGTACAGACATTACCTCCGGAGACCTCACTGAGCCCATGCAGCTTGGAGGGACGTCCCATGTGAGGAGGTTACTGCACAGACATTACCTCCGGAGGCCTCACCCGAGCCCATGCAGCTTGGAGGGACGTCCCATGTGAGGAGGTTACTGTACTGACATTACCTTCGGGGGCCTCACCCGAGCCCATGCAGCTTGGAGGGACGTCCCATGTGAGGAGGTTACTGTACTGACATTACCTCCGGAGACCTCACTGAGCCCATGCAGCTTGGAGGGACGTCCCATGTGAGGAGGTTACTGTACTGACATTACCTCCGGAGACCTCACTGAGCCCATGCAGCTTGGAGGGACGTCCCATGTGAGGAGGTTACTGTACTGACATTACCTCCGGAGACCTCACCCGAGCCCATGCAGCTTGGAGGGACGTTCCATGTGAGGAGGTTACTGTACAGACATTACCTCCGGAGGCCTCACCCGAGCCCATGCAGCTTGGAGGGACGTCCCATGTGAGGAGGTTACTGTACAGACATTACCTCCGGAGGCCTCACCCGAGCCCATGCAGCTTGGAGGGACGTCCCATGTGAGGAGGTTACTGTACACACATTACCTCCGGAGGCCTCACCTGAGCCCATGCAGCTTGGAGGGACGTCCCATGTGAGGAGGTTACTGTACAGACATTACCTCCGGAGGCTTCACCTGAGCCCATGCAGCTTGGAGGGATGTCCCATGTGAGGAGGTTACTGTACAGACATTACCTCCGGAGACCTCACCCGAGCCCATGCAGCTTGGAGGGACGTTCCATGTGAGGAGGTTACTGTACAGACATTACCTCCGGAGGCCTCACCCGAGCCCATGCAGCTTGGAGGGACGTCCCATGTGAGGGGGTTACTGTACAGACATTACCTCCGGAGACCTCACTGAGCCCATGCAGCTTGGAGGGACGTCCCATGTGAGGAGGTTACTGTACTGACATTACCTCCGGAGACCTCACTGAGCCCATGCAGCTTGGAGGGACGTCCCATGTGAGGAGGTTACTGTACAGACATTACCTCCGGAGGCCTCACCCGAGCCCATGCAGCTTGGAGGGACGTCCCATGTGAGGAGGATACTGTACAGACATTACCTCCGGAGACCTCACCCGAGCCCATGCAGCTTGGAGGAACGTCCCATGTGAGGAGGTTACTGTACTGACATTACCTCCGGAGACCTCACCTGAGCCCATGCAGCTTGGAGGGACGTTCCATGTGAGGAGGTTACTGTACAGACATTACCTCCGGAGGCCTCACCCGAGCCCATGCAGCTTGGAGGAACGTCCCATGTGAGGAGGTTACTGTACAGACATTACCTCTGGAGGCCTCACCCGAGCCCATGCAGCTTGGAGGGACGTCCCATGTGAGGAGGATACTGTACTGACATTACCTCCGGAGGTCTCACCCGAGCCCATGCAGCTTGGAGGGACGTCCCACAGGAGGAAAATCTTCTCTACTCCAAAATGACGAGTTTGTTTTTTATTGCGGTAGAGGGACACTTTATTAGCATCTGTCCCTCGGGGCCCAAGAAAGATCTGAAGTCCAAAAATCTTTTCCACCCTGGTGGGTTGGGGGTTTCCACTCTGTGTCTACAGATTTCCTCCACCGTGGTGTCTCAATGTCTCACACCTGCCAGGGTTAAAATAAGGGGCCAGGACGCCCCTATAAAGATCTTTCTAGATAGCGATTCTGGGGTGAACATAATCAATGAACAGTTTCCTCGCTCCTCCGGGTTAAGGGTGAAGGAGTTATCTAATCCGGTCCGGATTTTTGCCATTGACTGGTCACCTCTCTCCTAGGGGGTCCTTATGGAGTGTGTACAGGGGCTGGATCTCCGCATAGGGGTCCTCCATTCAGCGCTGATATCGTGTTATATGCTCAAAGACCTTCCGGCACATATAGTGTCAGTCGTCCCTTGGTTTACATTACATAACCCTGTTGTTGACTGGAAAACCCAGGACATAATTAATAGAGCTCTTACTGTAAAGAACACTGTCTAGGGACTTATATCTCAGCAATAACCGCCAGTATTCCAGATCCTTTATTTCCAAGTTTGGTGATGTGTTCTCTGAGAAGGGTTGTCAGGAGCGGCCCCCACATAGACCTTATGGCTGCACCATGAGGTTGTATCCAGGGGCCAAGTTGCCCAAGTGCAGACTGTATAATCTGTCCGGTCCTGAGAGATTGCTCTAAAAGGATATATAACGGAGAGTTTGGCTAACGGGCTTTTTAGGCCATCTTCGTCCTCTGTGGCTCCGGGTTTTTTCTTTATCAAAAAGGATGGTGGACTGCGTCCATGCCTGGATTTCCGTGAACTTAGCCATATTATATTTCACGACCCATACTCTATGCCTCTCAATCTGGACCTATTCTATCAGATAACCGATGCCAAATCTCAGAGAGGCCTAAAATCTGATTCGGGTCCTACAGGGGGAGTGGAAGACTGCATTCAACACGCCAGAGGGTCACTTAGAAAATCTGGTGATGACTCTTGACCTGACCAATGCGCCTGCGGTTTTTCAACACTTTGTGAATTACGTATTTGGTCACCTGTTGGGGACATTTATTATCATTTTCTTGGATGACATTATAATTTATTCACAGGATTTCGGGTCACATTTGAAACATGTTAAACAGGATTTGCAAATTCTCAGAGAGAACAAGTTAGACGCTAAATTAGAAAAGTGTGTATTCACTGTTAAGGAACTTCCGTTTTTGGGTTATATAATTACTGCCTCTGGTTTTAGGATGGATCCCTCCAAGTTACAGGCTATATTAAAATGGGACCGTCCTGAGAAGCTTAAAGCGTTGCAACATTTCTTGGGGTTTGCAAATTATTATAGGATGTTTTATTAAAAACTATTCTGCCATACCAAGACCTCTGACTGACATGACGTAAAAAGGTATGGACTTTTCTAACTGGTCTGAGAGTGCTTTTATACGCGTTTGACTGTATAAAAAAAATAAAAATGCTTGGCTTCAGCACCTGTGTTAATAGAGCCTGACGTGTCTCTACCCTTTATGGTGAAAGTGGACGTCTCAGAGGTGGGGGTGGGGGCTGTATTGTCTCAAGGTCCGTCTGTTGGTGATCTGGTGTGTTTATCCACCAAAAAAAACATTCAGCTTAAAGTATCGTCGCTTAAGTTAGGGGCACTTTGCACACTACGACATCGCAGGTGCGATGTCGGTGGGGTCAAATTGAAAGTGACGCACATCCGGCGTCGCTCTTGATATCGGAGTGTGTAAATACTTTTTTAAACGATTAACGAGCGCAAAAGTGTCCAAATCGTATGATCGGTGTAGCGTCAGTCATTTCCATAATTTCAGAAGGACCGATGTTACGATGTTGTTCCTCGTTCCTGCGGCAGCACACATCGCTGTGTATGAAGCTGCAGGAGCGAGGAACATCTCCTACCTGCGTCCTGCAGCTCACGCCGGCTATGCGGAAGGACAGAGGTGGGCGGGATGTTTACGTCCCGCTCATCTCCGCCCCTCCACTTCTATTGGCCGCCTGCCGTGTGACATCGCTATGATGCCGCACGACCCGCCCCCTTAATAAGGAGGCGGGTCGCCGGCCAGAGCGATGTCGCAGGGCAGGTGAGTGCGTGTGAAGCTGCTGTAGCGATAATGTTCGCTACGGCAGCTATCACTAGATATCGCATGTGCGACAGGGGCGAGGACTATCGCGCTCGGCATCGCAGCATTGGCCTGCGATGTCGTAGTGTGCAAAGTGCCCCTTAGGTCCTCAGTTCATTGGTTTATTCAGAATTATTGTGGTCATCAATCCGTTGGCTTTCCTTCAGGCCGTACCTGCGTCATATAAAATCCATAATGTTGTCCAGAAATCTCTATAAAATAAATTTGTGGGCTCGGGAGCTCCTCTTCCCGCTTTTCACCTCCGGTCTTAGTTGATGGATTTCTGGAGTTCCAGGTATGGAAAATTGTACCTTCTTGGGTCGATCGTTTTTGATTTGTTGCAAAAATCTGCCGCCGCTATCACTGCCACCACTACCTGGTCCATAAACACTGGTGAACTCACTGAAGGCGCACTGCTCCTCTATCCTCGGGAAACTCGCCCCCCCCCCATAATGAGCTATATCATTTGTCTCTGCATCTTACCCATACTGCAGCTGCCCTGAGCACCGTCTGATATTGCAGAGTTTTTTTCCCTATACCCTCAGCGCTTTATACGCAAAACCCTGATGAAGGCTTCCTAGAAGCTGAAACGTCGTTTTACATGGGACGAGGTGCACCCTTTTTGCAACAAATCAAAAATAAAAAAATCAAAATTCTATTTGACCCTTTGTTGTCTCCTGAGAGTTGGAGTTACCCTTTATGATTACTGATTTTTTTTCCTCCTAGCACCTACTTTTATTTTGTTGAGCCAGACCCTATCTTTTGCTTTTGTGGGAGCGTCTGGTTAGGGCATTTCACCGATCACAGACGTCTCCGTCCGATCTCACCGATCGCAGACGCCTCCGTCCGATCTCACCGATCGCAGACGCCTCCGTCCGATCTCACCGACCGCAGACGCCTCCGTCCGATCTCACCGACCGCAGACGCCTCCGTCCGATCTCACCGACCGCAGACGCCTCCGTCCGATCTCACCGACCGCAGACGCCTCCGTCCGATCTCACCGACCGCAGACGCCTCCGTCCGAGCTCACCGACCTCAGACGCCTCCGTCCGATCTCACCGACCTCAGACGCCTCCGTCCGATCTCACCGACCCTAGACGCCTCCGTCCGATCTCACCGACCCTAGACGCCTCCGTCCGATCTCACCGACCGCAGACGCCTCCGTCCGATCTCACCGACCGCAGACGCCTCCGTCCGATCTCACCGACCTCAGACGCCTCCGTCCGATCTCACCGACCTCAGACGCCTCCGTCCGATCTCACCGACCTCAGACGCCTCCGTCCGATCTCACCGACCGCAGACGCCTCCGTCCGATCTCACCGACCGCAGACGCCTCCGTCCGATCTCACCGACCGCAGACGCCTCCGTCCGATCTCACCGACCGCAGACGCCTCCGTCCGATCTCACCGACCGCAGACGCCTCCGTCCGATCTCACCGACCGCAGACGCCTCCGTCCGATCTCACCGACCCTAGACGCCTCCGTCCGATCTCACCGACCGCAGACGCCTCCGTCCGATCTCACCGACCGCAGACGCCTCCGTCCGATCTCACCGACCGCAGACGCCTCCGTCCGATCTCACCGACCGCAGACGCCTCCGTCCGATCTCACCGACCGCAGACGCCTCCGTCCGATCTCACCGACCGCAGACGCCTCCGTCCGATCTCACCGACCGCAGACGCCTCCGTCCGATCTCACCGACCGCAGACGCCTCCGTCCGAGCTCACCGACCTCAGACGTCTCCGTCCGAGCTCACCGACCTCAGACGCCTCCGTCCGATCTCACCGACCTCAGACGCCTCCGTCCGATCTCACCGACCTCAGACGCCTCCGTCCGATCTCACCGACCTCAGACGCCTCCGTCCGATCTCACCGACCTCAGACGCCTCCGTCCGATCTCACCGACCTCAGACGCCTCCGTCCGATCTCACCGACCTCAGACGCCTCCGTCCGATCTCACCGACCTCAGACGCCTCCGTCCGATCTCACCGACCTCAGACGCCTCCGTCCGATCTCACCGACCTCAGACGCCTCCGTCCGATCTCACCGACCGCAGACGCCTCCGTCCGATCTCACCGACCGCAGACGCCTCCGTCCGATCTCACCGACCGCAGACGCCTCCGTCCGATCTCACCGACCGCAGACGCCTCCGTCCGATCTCACCGACCGCAGACGCCTCCGTCCGATCTCACCGACCGCAGACGCCTCCGTCCGATCTCACCGACCGCAGACGCCTCCGTCCGATCTCACCGACCGCAGACGCCTCCGTCCGATCTCACCGACCGCAGACGCCTCCGTCCGATCTCACCGACCGCAGACGCCTCCGTCCGATCTCACCGACCGCAGACGCCTCCGTCCGATCTCACCGACCGCAGACGCCTCCGTCCGATCTCACCGACCGCAGACGCCTCCGTCCGATCTCACCGACCGCAGACGCCTCCGTCCGATCTCACCGACCGCAGACGCCTCCGTCCGATCTCACCGACCGCAGACGCCTCCGTCCGATCTCACCGACCGCAGACGCCTCCGTCCGATCTCACCGACCGCAGACGCCTCCGTCCGATCTCACCGACCGCAGACGCCTCCGTCCGATCTCACCGACCGCAGACGCCTCCGTCCGATCTCACCGACCGCAGACGCCTCCGTCCGATCTCACCGACCGCAGACGCCTCCGTCCGATCTCACCGACCGCAGACGCCTCCGTCCGATCTCACCGACCGCAGACGCCTCCGTCCGATCTCACCGACCGCAGACGCCTCCGTCCGATCTCACCGACCGCAGACGCCTCCGTCCGATCTCACCGACCGCAGACGCCTCCGTCCGATCTCACCGACCGCAGACGCCTCCGTCCGATCTCACCGACCGCAGACGCCTCCGTCCGATCTCACCGACCGCAGACGCCTCCGTCCGATCTCACCGACCGCAGACGCCTCCGTCCGATCTCACCGACCGCAGACGCCTCCGTCCGATCTCACCGACCGCAGACGCCTCCGTCCGATCTCACCGACCGCAGACGCCTCCGTCCGATCTCACCGACCGCAGACGCCTCCGTCCGATCTCACCGACCGCAGACGCCTCCGTCCGATCTCACCGACCGCAGACGCCTCCGTCCGATCTCACCGACCGCAGACGCCTCCGTCCGATCTCACCGACCGCAGACGCCTCCGTCCGATCTCACCGACCGCAGACGCCTCCGTCCGATCTCACCGACCGCAGACGCCTCCGTCCGATCTCACCGACCGCAGACGCCTCCGTCCGAGCTCACCGACCTCAGACGCCTCCGTCCGAGCTCACCGACCTCAGACGCCTCCGTCCGAGCTCACCGACCTCAGACGCCTCCGTCCGATCTCACCGACCTCAGACGCCTCCGTCCGATCTCACCGACCCTAGACGCCTCCGTCCGATCTCACCGACCCTAGACGCCTCAGTCCGATCTCACCGACCGCAGACGCCTCCGTCCGATCTCACCGACCGCAGACGCCTCCGTCCGATCTCACCGACCTCAGACGCCTCCGTCCGATCTCACCGACCTCAGACGCCTCCGTCCGATCTCACCGACCTCAGACGCCTCCGTCCGATCTCACCGACCTCAGACGCCTCCGTCCGATCTCACCGACCTCAGACGCCTCCGTCCGATCTCACCGACCTCAGACGCCTCCGTCCGATCTCACCGACCTCAGACGCCTCCGTCCGATCTCACCGACCTCAGACGCCTCCGTCCGATCTCACCGACCGCAGACGCCTCCGTCCGATCTCACCGACCGCAGACGCCTCCGTCCGATCTCACCGACCGCAGACGCCTCCGTCCGATCTCACCGACCGCAGACGCCTCCGTCCGATCTCACCGACCTCAGACGCCTCCGTCCGATCTCACCGACCTCAGACGCCTCCGTCCGATCTCACCGACCGCAGACGCCTCCGTCCGATCTCACCGACCGCAGACGCCTCCGTCCGATCTCACCGACCGCAGACGCCTCCGTCCGATCTCACCGACCTCAGACGCCTCCGTCCGATCTCACCGACCGCAGACGCCTCCGTCCGATCTCACCGACCGCAGACGCCTCCGTCCGATCTCACCGACCGCAGACGCCTCCGTCCGATCTCACCGACCTCAGACGCCTCCGTCCGATCTCACCGACCTCAGACGCCTCCGTCCGATCTCACCGACCTCAGACGCCTCCGTCCGATCTCACCGACCTCAGACGCCTCCGTCCGATCTCACCGACCTCAGACGCCTCCGTCCGATCTCACCGACCTCAGACGCCTCCGTCCGATCTCACCGACCTCAGACGCCTCCGTCCGATCTCACCGACCTCAGACGCCTCCGTCCGATCTCACCGACCTCAGACGCCTCCGTCCGATCTCACCGACCTCAGACGCCTCCGTCCGATCTCACCGACCTCAGACGCCTCCGTCCGATCTCACCTCTGGATGAGCAAAACTGGAGAGACCCCAACAGACAGAGATAGTTGGTTATACACCGTACTGACTCCAGGGGCTGAATACTAATGCAAGACAGAGAAAGGTGGTCCTGCAAAGTACTGACTCAGGGGGCTGAATACTAATGCACCTCACAATTTTCAGATTTAAATTTTTTAACTATGTAGAAACCCATGAATCCTTTCTTTTGCCCGTCACAGATACTTATACTTCTTTGTGGTTTCACATAAAATCCCAATAAAAAAACATTTAGGTTTGTGGATGTAACATGGAAAAATATGGATAAGTTCAGGGGGTGTGAATACTTTTGTAAGGCACTGTTTCACCTGTGGCTATGCCGGCTGTGTACACAAGCTGTGGATTATCTGCGCACCTTGCACTGTGAAATGTGTGACTACACGTCCTATCATTCTCGGTAGTTTGCCGGCTGTGGAGAGATGCTGGGAGTGTGGTTTCCCCACAGCCGGAGCTCCGCAGATTGCAGAGCCGTGTATGTGAGCCGCTGCTCTGCACGTGCCGGCACTGACGGTATCCGCGTCTGGTGCAGCACGTCTGTACAATGTGTGTCTCTCCGCTCCGCCCTGTATACAGCACATGTTACATGCGGTGGCGGCACAGGAGGATTGTGTGGCCTAATCCTCACAGCTGGTGTGCGGAAACCAGCGCCGGAGCCGGACAGCTCCAGTGTATTGGGTTACTGCCCACACGGATCGCCTTACTGCCACCGCACACAGGTCCGTCCGTCTATCCCCACCCCTCTATAAGCGTCAGCCTATCCGTCCTCTATCCATCCATCCATCCGGCTATCCGTCCTTCTACCACTCTTCCATACATCCGCTTATCCATCCTTCTGTCTATCCATCTGTCTATCCTTCCAGCCATCCTTCTATCCTTCCATCCACATATGTGCAGTGCGCTGAGCTCACCTTAGCGGTGTATACCTTCATTCTTCCTGTGGGGGCGCTGCAGGAAGTGATTATTGCTTTTTTTCCGTCATCTCTCTGTTTTGCCATCATGTAATAGTGGTTGCTGTCAGTGAATGGCGCTGTGCCGTGTGTCACGTGTGTCACTATGTGCCGTGTGACTGGTGACTGGCTCAGGGACGTGTTTCTTTCTTCAGGCACTCTAGGGGTTAATGTCCGCTTCTGTTGCAGCAGCGCTCCTGAATTCTGCTCAGCTGTTCCTGCCACTTTCGGCCGGATAAATCCCCTCTGCTTCCAGCAGGGGGTGCTGGTTATTCGGATCACTCTGGTGCTTGGCCTGGAGGTGGACGGACGTATTCATGTTGCTGCTGGCGTCTGGTGTGAACGGTTCCTGTAACTTCCTCTCTTCTGACGGCGGTTCCAGTTCACCTTCCTATGTGTTCCTCTGCTGTTTGTTTATGGGTGTCTGTGTGCTGTTTACCTTCCCCCTCCCCCCGTCTGTTGTTTGTTGTTGATGGGGGTCTTAGGGGTGTCCGTCCCAGTCTGTCCCCTTGGCTGGTGGGTGTGAAGGGGATATTACCATCAGGGTCAGAACAGGAGACAGGGAGAGGCTGGAGGCTCAGAAGTCGCTACCCTTAAGCAGAATTCTGGGATGAGGGTCAGCCTAGGGCTCGCCTTTAGCTTCAGGGTAAGCAACAGACCCCCTGGTCCAGTCACTCTCCCATCCATGACACCGTGTATTGTGCTCTGTCATCACATTCCAGGCACAGAGGTCAGACCTTATCATGCAGCCAATTTTCATACCCAGACAAGATAAAGTGGACAGCTGGGGGCTTGGCATTTTCAGACTGGGGATGCCCATTGTTATTGGGTCCGCCCATTCTAAAAATAGCAGCCCGCAGCCGCCCCAGAATTGGTGCATTCATTAGGTGCAACAATTCTGGCACTTTACCATGCCTTGCCTAATTTGCCCTGGAGTTGTGGCAATCGGGGTAATATCTGGGGTAATGACAGCTGTGATTTGTCAAAAAAAATCACAGTTGTTATCAAGCCCGAGGTTAGTAATAGAGAAAGGTCTTTGAGACCCCCCCCATTAATAACCCTATAAGAAAAAAGAAATAAACATAAAACACAGAGCAGAATCCTTTATTTTACAAAAAAAAAAATCACCACCTTTCTTCAATTTATTAACTCCCAAAACTGCAGGACCAACGTAATCCACGCGATGTCCCACTACGATCTCATCTCTACTGCATCTTAGGTCTCAGTGCGCTGTCACATTACAAAACGTGACCGCTCACTGCGGTGTCAGGGACACACTGACGAAGCCATAGCTCTGATTGGGGATGTCACTGAGTCCACCTGAGGTCACAGCTGGAGGTTCTCACAGTACCCCACCTGTGACTTCAGGTGAACTGACCTCTGGTGAACCCACTGCCAGAGAAGATCCAATGTCTCCAGTTTCCAGATCTGGAAGTGATTTAAAAACCATTCTGGTTCATATCCAGAGACTGAAACACCAGAGCGGTCTTCAGGGGTCGTTCACGCTTGTTTTTTTTCTACAAGTCATTCAAGGTTAAAATCCGCAGCACTTCACAGTACGGCGATGTCCTTGAGAAGTCTGATTTTACGCTGGTGATTTTTTTCCTTGCAGATTTTTAACCATCAATGCGTTTTTTCAAATCAGCAGCGTCAATTTAGCGTTTTTTTAATTTGTTTTTCATCCATTCAAATAAAGGGGGAAAAACCTAAGTAAAAACTCATCAAAACTCCTTTCTCTGTTTTTTTGGTACAGAGAAGTCTACTGCAATTTCTCAGTGTGTGCAGGTAGCAGGGGATGGAAAGCCCCTTATTACCGCACCGTGCAGCGTCACCAGTAGGATCAGGGACCGACATATCATTGGTGCAGCCGCACAAGGGCCCCGAGGTCAGGGCCACATCTGGGTCAGGGAGCCGCATCCGGGTCAGGAGGCTGCATCCGGGTCAGGGAGCCGCCTCCGGGTCAGGGGGCCGCCTCCGGGTCAGGGGGCCGCCTCCGGGTCAGGGGGCCGCATCCAGGTCAGGGGGCCGCATCCAGGTCAGGGGGCCGCATCCGGGTCAGGAGGCCGCATCCAGGTCGGGCCGCATCCAGGTCAGGGGGCCACATCCAGGTCATGGGGCCGCATTGAGCTCCAGGATACTGTTCTCGCACAGAGGGTCCGTATACTGTTCTTGTACAGGGGATCCTTATACTGTTGTTGCACAGAGGGTCCGTATACTGTTGTTGCACAGAGGGTCCGTATACTGTTGTTGCACAGAGGGTCAGTATACTGTTCTTGTACAGGGGGTCCGTATACTGTTGTTGCACAGAGGGTCCGTATACTGTTCTTGTACAGGGGATCCTTATACTGTTGTTGCACAGAGGGTCCGTATACTGTTGTTGCACAGAGGAACCGTATACTGTTGCTGCACAGAGGGTCCGTATACTGTTCTTTTACAGGGGGTCTGTATACTGTTGCTGCACAGAGGGTCCGTATACTGTGGCTGCACGAAGGGTCCGTATACTGTTGTTGCACAGAGGGTCCGTATACTGTTCTTGTACAGGGGATCCGTATACTGTTGTTGCACAGAGGGTCCATATACTGTTGTTGCACAGAGGGTCCGTATACTGTTCTTTTACAGGGGGTCCGTATACTGTTGCTGCACAGAGGGTCCGTATACTGTTGCTGCACGAAGGGTCCGTATACTGTTGCTGCACAGAGGGTCCGTATACTGTTGCTGCACGAAGGGTCCGTATACTGTTGTTGCACAGAGGGTCCGTATACTGTTGTTGCACAGAGGGTCCGTATACTGTTGTTGCACAGAGGGTCCGTATACTGTTGTGGCACAGAGGGTCCGTATACTGTCCTCGCACAGGGGGTCCGTATACTGTTGCTGCACAGAGGGGCCGTATACTGTCCTCGCACAGGGGGTCCATATACTGTTGCTGCACAGAGGGTCCGTATACTGTCCTCGCACAGGGGGTCCGTATACTGTTTTCGCACAGAGGGCCCTTATACTGTCCTCGCACAGGGGGTCCGTATACTGTAGCTGCACAGAGGGTCCGTATACTGTCCTCGCACAGGGGGTCCGTATACTGTTTTCGCACAGAGGGCCCTTATACTGTCCTCGCACAGGGGGTCCGTATACTGTTGCTGCACAGAGGGGCCGTATACTGTCCTCGCACAGGGGGTCCATATACTGTTGCTGCACAGAGGGTCCGTATACTGTCCTCGCACAGGGGGTCCGTATACTGTTTTCGCACAGAGGGCCCTTATACTGTCCTCGCACAGGGGGTCCGTATACTGTTGCTGCACAGAGGGTCCGTATACTGTCCTCGCACAGGGGGTCCGTATACTGTTTTCGCACAGAGGGCCCTTATACTGTCCTCGCACAGGGGGTCCGTATACTGTTGCTGCACAGAGGGGCTGTATACTGTTGCTGCACAGAGGGTCCGTATACTGTCCTCGCACAGGGGGTCCGTATACTGTTGCTGCACAGAGGGGCCGTATACTGTCCTCGCACAGGGGTCCGTATACTGTTGCTGCACAGAGGGGCCGTATACTGTCCTCGCACAGGGGTCCGTATACTGTTGCTGCACAGAGGGTCCGTATACTGTCGCTGCACAGAGGGGCCGTATACTGTCCTCGCACAGGGGGTCCGTATACTGTCGCTGCACAGAGGGGCCGTATACTGTCCTCGCACAGGGGGTCCATATACTGTTGCTGCACAGAGGGGCCGTATACTGTCCTCGCACAGGGGGTCCGTATACTGTTGCTGCACAGAAGGCTCGTATACTGTCCTCGCACAGGGGGTCCGTGCAGTATGTGTGCAGGGGGTCTCGGGTCGTTGCCGTGTATGTTATTCCCCCCTTTGCTCTGGATTTCGCTTGTTTTCCGATCATTACGACGATTTCGTCTCCAGACTCATTTATTTCCTGATTGTACTACTTGGCCGCGCTCCAGTCTGCGCTGAACATCTGCTATTTCAGAGCGGATTAGCGCAGGTTCCAGCTGATGCTCTGCGGTTCTGGGTCACTGTGCAGAGCTAGGTGGAGGCGCCATGTGCTGCGCTGTGGTACATATTGGGCTCCGCACTGCGCCCCTCCACACCCCCCATCCCTCACAGAGGCCTGTGCTGTGTAGGACCCCGATTACACGGATCATTTTCTCTATAAATCTTGCTTATATGTCAGTAAGTGCTGCAGCGCCAGGGTACAGAACCGCACACACCATACACGCGCTCCCAGTAAGGCCTGCTTCACACATCTGTGCAAAGCATGAATGGTTTGCACGGTCCGTGGTGAAGATGTGTGCGTGCTGCAACCCTCACCTGTCCCTTGCCTGGTTTGGAAAATTAAAAGGGATCCCACCCTGATTTTTTAAAATTATTTGAACAAATAATAAAAAAAAGCCCTAGGGTCCCCCCTCATTTTTCAAAACCAGTCAAGGGACAGGTGACAACTGGTGGCTGATATTTTTATGGTGCAAAGGGCAATGGTTCTTTGGCCCTTCCCAGCCAAAAAATGGCAGCCCGCAGTCGCCTCAGAGGGGGCACATCTATTAGATGCTCCATATCTGGCTCTTCGCCTTGACTCTTCCTGGTGCGGTGGCAAACTGAGTAATATATGGGGTTGATGCCAGCTGTTAATTGACATTTGGCATCAAGCCCTGGTATAAGTAATGGATGTGAATCTATAAGACACCCCCATTACTAATCCAGTAGAAATATATATAAAAAAATTTCATTGGAACAAACACAACCTGATTACAGCCCTCATTCACTAATTTATTTATTTTTTAAAAGTCCACGATAATCTATAGCGACGTCCCACGACGTTCCCCAAAAGCGAACCTGAAAGACATAAAAAGAGAAAATGATTAAAGAAATAAAGACAAAAGACACCCTCATTCACCAATTTATTTCCCTGCCAAAACCCTAATCCAGAGTCCAACGTAATCCAAAAGGAGGTCCCACAATATTCCAAGACTCACTGTCCCAGCCAGTGAAGATCAGATGGTTCCTCATTGGCAGGGAGAGCAGTTACTGCAGGCTCATCCACTGCTGTGTGAGAATCACTGCAGTGAACTGAGATGACCTCACAAGGTCACCTCAGGTCACTGCAGCGGTTCTCACACAGCATGGGGTGCGAGACGCTCAATGTCTGGCATAAGTTTTATTACATCACACTGGAGCATTATCACTATATTACATCACACTGGAGCATTATCACTATATTACATCACACTGGAGCATTATCACTATATTACATCACACTGGAGCATTATCACTATTATATTACATCACACTGGAGCATTATCACTATTATATAACATCACACTGGTGCCTTCTGCTGTGGACGCTCCTCGGTGGATGTGCCCTGAGTGATGCAAACACCTTCTGGGGTAATTTATTTTCGTGGACGGATATTGTAAACTCTGCACATGTTCTGATCCGGGGCTGAGGGGGTGATCTTAATACCGGAGCGGTCGTGGTCTGATTGTCATCGCGTCCTTGTCTTCATCAGATCTTTCCCTTTGATACAACAACCTGACACCGGGGATTGATCTTTATCCTTCATCTGTGATGGTAATTTCTGTCCCTTATGGAGGAAGCGGTCGTCATCTGTGCCCGACTTCAAGGCGTTGTAACCGAGTCTAATACCATCCTCCCAGTGCCGCCCTACATTGGCTGACCATCATAGGGATGCCAATGGCTGTCACCCAAACAGGAGGCCGGGATAATAGGAGGAGGACGGAGGGGTCTGAAGGGAGAGGAGGACGGAGGGGTCTGAAGGGAGAGGAGGATGGAGGGGTCTGAAGGGATAGGAGGACGGAGGGGTCTGAAGGGATAGGAGGACGGAGGGGTCTGAAGGAGGAGGAGGACGGAGGGGTCTGAAGGAGGAGGAGGACGGAGGGGTCTGAAGGAGGACGGAGGGGTCTGAAGGAGAAGGAGGACGGAGGGGTCTGGAGGAGGAGGAGGGCGGAGGGGTCTGGCAGAGGAGGAGGACGGAGGGATCTGGAGGAGGACGGAGGGGTCTAGAGGAGGAGGACGGAGGGGTCTGGAGGAGGAGGACGATGGGTCTGGAGGAGGAGGACGGAGGGGTCTGGAGGAGGACGGAGGGGTCTGGAGGAGGAGGAGGACGGAGGGGTCTGGAGGAGGAGGAGGAGGACGGAGGGATCTGGAGGAGGATGGAGGGGTCTGGAGGAGGACGGAGGGGTCTGGAGGAGGAGGAGGAGAACGGAGGGATCTGGAGGTGGAGGACGGAGGGGTCTGGAGGAGGAGGAGGAGGACGGAGGGATCTGGAGGAGGAGGATGGAGGGGTCTGGAGGAGGACGGAGGGGTCTGGAGGAGGACAAGGGGTCTGGAGGAGGAGAAGGACGATGGGTCTGAAGGAGGACAGAGGAGGGATCGGGGGAGTATGTAATATTGGAGTGGGGGCGTTTTGGGGAATCCGGCTGCAGCTTTTTCTCTCCATTGATACCGCATGAGATTTTGGAGTTGTTGCACGTATACGGGGGAGGGGAGTGATGACTGGTGGCTGAACAAGCCTTCCGTGGCTGCTGAGGTGCGTGGACACGTTTAGGGTATATACAGGTAACTGGGGGAGGGGGTAATTATTGGGTCCCCAATATCTTCAGACATTACCCCTTTCCCCTCTATTATTTGGAGCAGTTTCAGAGGGTGCAGTGTAAGTTTCGCTCCCCTTGTGGTGATATTCGGGGTCCGTGGTTTCGGCTTCACGCTCCTCAGTAATGATCCAGATATTGTGCCCCAGTTCTGTTCGGATGCCCCCCTCCCCTCCTGTCCTCCCCTCCCCGTCCTTCCCGTCCTCCCCTCCCCGTCTATTAATGGCTTTCCTCCGCACAATATATTTCCTGCTATTATTAGATCTGACACCGTTTTACTGACTTATCAATGTACCATCAGCACACCTCTGCTTGCTGTCAGTGACATCGGCACATCTCTGCTTGCTGTCAGTGACATCGGCACATCTCTGCTTGCTGTCAGTGACATCGGCACATCTCTGCTTGCTGTCAGTGACATCGGCACATCTCTGCTTGCTGTCAGTGACATCGGCACATCTCTGCTTGCTGTCAGTGACATCAGCACATCTCTGCTTGCTGTCAGTGACCTCGGCACACCTCTGCTTGCTGTCAGTGACATCGGCACATCTCTGCTTGCTGTCAGTGACATCGGCACATCTCTGCTTGCTGTCAGTGACATCGGCACATCTCTGCTTGCTGTCAGTGACCTTGGCACACCTCTGCTTGCTGTCAGTGAGTGAGACCCTTCTGGAGTAGATTCGCGGCTTGTTCGTGCTCCCGGCCGGCCCCAGCGCAGAGGAGCGTTCGCGGCTTTCACCGTTTTCTGAATCTTTGCTGTCAGGGAATAGAAACGTTCTTGGAGATGAAAGTCTTGTTCGTTACAATGTATCAGTCCGGATAATTCCCTGTGATCTAAACCAGCGGCATAAATCTGTGTCCTATGCGGGAATTACAGGCTGATATATCATGGGAGGGGGCTGTAATCAGCACCGGGCCGCAGACCCCTCTACGGTGAGAAGGGGAATCGGCTGAGGTCTCCAGAGACGCCCCAAAGGTGGGATTTCCCGGGATTAATTGGGGCTGACGGCCATAATGTCACCAGATGAGCAATTAGCCGCTGGTCCCTCTGAAGAGGCGTCGGGGGTCACACTGCAGATTCGATCCTGTGACCCCCGAGGTCCAGGTCACCCAGGTGAACCCTAATAGGCCGAGATTAATGTGAGGGCGTCTGCGATCTATTGATCACTATCTGCCATTATATTGAAGGGTGGTGTCTGCCCAAGGGTTAACTGTCTCCTATCGTCATGTGTGGCCCCTTTAAGACCACGTTCACAACCGTTTTGGTGCAGGGGTCTTGCTTTGAGCAATGCAAGGATCGTTTTCCAAAGACCAGTGATTAAGGGGTTCATCCAGCAATATCCCCTATACACAGGATCGGTATTATATGTGTGATTGCTAAGAGTTTGTCCACAGCGACCCCCACCAATTCCAAAGGGTTAAAGCCGGTGTGGGGCAGTACTGAGCGCAAGTGACCACCACTCCATTTACTGTCTACAGAATGGGTGGTCACCCGGTTCGCACCGCACATAGGGGACTCTCAGGATGGGTGGTCGCCCGGCTCACACTGCACATAGGGGACTCTCAGGATGGGTGGTCGCCCGGCTCACACTGCACATGGGGGACTCTCAGGATGGGTGGTCACCTGGCTCGCACCGCACATAGGGGACTCTCAGGATGGGTGGTCGCCCGGCTCACACTGCACATAGGGGACTCTCAGGATGGGTGGTCGCCCGGCTCACACTGCACATAGGGGACTCTCAGGATGGGTGGTCACCCGGCTCGCACTGCACATAGGGGACTCTCAGGATGGGTGGTCGCCCGGCTCGCACCGCACATAGGGGACTCTCAGGATGGGTGGTCGCCCGGCTCACACTGCACATAGGGGACTCTCAGGATGGGTGGTCGCACGGCTCACACTGCACATAGGGGACTCTCAGGATGGGTGGTCACCTGGCTCGCACCGCACATAGGGGACTCTCAGGATGGGTGGTCGCCCGGCTCACACTGCACATAGGGGACTCTCAGGATGGGTGGTCGCCTGGCTCACACTGCAGATAGGGGACTCTCAGGATGGGTGGTCGCCCGGCTCGCACCGCACATGGGGGACTCTCGGGATGGGTGGTCGCCCGGCTCGCACTGCACATAGGGGACTCTCAGGATGGGTGGTCGCCTGGCTCACACTGCACATAGGGGACTCTCAGGATATGTGGTCGCCCGGCTCACACTGCACATAGGGGACTCTCAGGATGGGTGGTCGCCTGGCTCACACTGCACATAGGGGACTCTCAGGATGGGTGGTCGCCCGGCTCGCACCGCACATGGGGGACTCTCGGGATGGGTGGTCGCCCGGCTCGCACTGCACATAGGGGACTCTCAGGATGGGTGGTCGCCCGGCTCACACTGCACATAGGGGACTCTCAGGATGGGTGGTCGCCCGGCTCGCACCGCACATGGGGGACTCTCGGGATGGGTGGTCGCCCGGCTCGCACTGCACATAGGGGACTCTCAGGATGGGTGGTCGCCCGGCTCACACTGCACATAGGGGACTCTCAGGATGGGTGGTCGCCCGGCTCGCACCGCACATGGGGGACTCTCGGGATGGGTGGTCGCCCGGCTCGCACTGCACATAGGGGACTCTCAGGATGGGTGGTCGCCCGGCTCGCACCGCACATGGGGGACTCTCGGGATGGGTGGTCGCCCGGCTCGCACTGCACATAGGGGACTCTCAGGATGGGTGGTCGCCCGGCTCGCACCGCACATGGGGGACTCTCAGGATGGGTGGTCGCCCGGCTCGCACTGCACATAGGGGACTCTCAGGATGGGTGGTCGCCCGGCTCACACTGCACATAGGGGACTCTTAGGATGGGTGGTCGCCCGGCTGGCACCGCACATGGGGGACTCTCAGGATGGGTGGTGGCCTGGCTCGCACCGCACATGGGGGACTCTCAGGATGGGTGGTCGCCCGGCTCACACTGCACATAGGGGACTCTCAGGATGGGTGGTCGCCCGGCTCACACTACACATAGGGGACTCTCAGGATGGGTGGTCGCCCGGCTCACACTGCACATAGGGGACTCTCAGGATGGGTGGTCGCCTGGCTCACACTGCACATAGGGGACTCTCAGGATGGGTGGTCGCCCGGCTCGCACCGCACATGGGGGACTCTCAGGATGGGTGGTGGCCTGGATCGCACCGCACATGGGGGACTCTCAGGATGGGTGGTCGCCCGGCTCACACCGCACATAGGGGACTCTCAGGATGGGTGGTCACTTGGCTCACACCGTACATAGGGGACTCTCAGGATGGGTGGTCGCCCGGCTCGCACCGCACATAGGGGACTCTCAGGATGGGTGGTCACTTGGCTCACACCGTACATAGGGGACTCTCAGGATGGGTGGTCGCCCGGCTCACACCGCACATAGGGGACTCTCAGGATGGGTGGTCACTTGGCTCACACCGTACATAGGGGACTCTCAGGATGGGTGGTCGCCCGGCTCGCACCGCACATAGGGGACTCTCAGGATGGATGGTCGCCCGGCTCGCACCGCACATAGGGGACTCTCAGGATGGGTGGTCGCCCGGCTCACACTGCACATAGGGGACTCTCAGGATGGGTGGTGGCCTGGCTCGCACCGCACATGGGGGACTCTCAGGATGGGTGGTCGCCCGGCTCACACTGCACATAGGGGACTCTCAGGATGGGTGGTCGCCTGGCTCACACTGCACATAGGGGACTCTCAGGATGGGTGGTCGCCCGGCTCGCACCGCACATAGGGGACTCTCAGGATGGGTGGTCGCCCGGCTCACACTGCACATAGGGGACTCTCAGGATGGGTGGTGGCCTGGCTCGCACCGCACATGGGGGACTCTCAGGATGGGTGGTCGCCCGGCTCACACCGCACATAGGGGACTCTCATGATGGGTGGTCGCCCGGCTCACACTGCACATAGGGGACTCTCAGGATGGGTGGTGGCCTGGCTCGCACCGCACATGGGGGACTCTCAGGATGGGTGGTCACTTGGCTCACACCGTACATAGGGGGCTCTCAGGATGGGTGGTCGCCCGGCTCACACCGCACTTAGGGGACTCTCAGGATGGGTGGTCGCCCGGCTCACACCGCACTTAGGGGACTCTCAGGATGGGTGGTCGCCCGGCTCACACTGCACATAGGGGACTCTCAGGATGGGTGGTCGCCTGGCTCACACCGCACATAGGGGACTCTCAGGATGGGTGGTCGCCCGGCTCGCACCGCACATAGGGGACTCTCAGGATGGATGGTCGCCCGGCTCGCACCGCACATAGGGGACTCTCAGGATGGGTGGTCGCCCGGCTCACACCGCACTTAGGGGACTCTCAGGATGGGTGGTCGCCCGGCTCGCACCGCACATGGGGGACTCTCAGGATGGATGGTCGCCCGGCTCACACCGCACTTAGGGGACTCTCAGGATGGGTGGTCGCCTGTCTCACACCGCACATAGGGGACTCTCAGGATGGGTGGTCGCCCGGCTCGCACCGCACATAGGGGACTCTCAGGATGGATGGTCGCCCGGCTCGCACCGCACATAGGGGACTCTCAGGATGGGTGGTCACTTGGCTCACACCGTACATAGGGGACTCTCAGGATGGGTGGTCGCCCGGCTCACACCGCACTTAGGGGACTCTCAGGATGGGTGGTCGCCTGACTCACACCGCACTTAGGGGACTCTCAGGATGGGTGGTCGCCCGGCTCGCACCGCACATGGGGGACTCTCAGGATGGATGGTCGCCCGGCTCGCACCGCACATAGGGGACTCTCAGGATGGATGGTCGCCCGGCTCATACCGCACATGGGGGACTCTCAGGATGGGTGGTCACCCGGCTCATACCGCACATGGGGGACTCTCAGGATGGATGGTCTCCCGGCTCGCACCGCACATGGGGGACTCTCAGGATGGATGGTCGCCCGGCTCGCACCGCACATAGGGGACTCTCAGGATAGATGGTCGCCCTGCTCGCACCGCACATAGGGGACTCTCAGGATGGGTGGTCGCCCGGCTCATACCGCACATGGGGGACTCTCAGGATGGATGGTCGCCCGGCTCGCACCGCACATAGGGGACTCTCAGGATGGATGGTCGCCCTGCTCGCACCGCACATAGGGGACTCTCAGGATGGGTGGTCGCCCGGCTCATACCGCACATGGGGGACTCTCAGGATGGATGGTCGCCCGGCTCGCACCGCACATAGGGGACTCTCAGGATGGATGGTCGCCCTGCTCGCACCGCACATAGGGGACTCTCAGGATGGGTGGTCGCCCGGCTCATACCGCACATAGGGGACTCTCAGGATGGATGGTCGCCCGGCTCACACCGCACATAGGGGACTCTCAGGGGCCATTTATCACCTCTTCTGAGTTTTGGTGCTGCCATTGGACGGTTTGATGTATCGACGATTAGATGTTGATGTGAGTGGGCACAAAAGGAAACTTTATGGGAAGATGATGATGGGGGTCTCGCTGCGTCTCCTCACTCCGCAGATACCAGTTATGTGTCCGGAGATCTGTCTATAGTAGAGCAATGGAGAGATTGTCACTTCTGTGCGGAGCGTGGACCTGACACCTGCAGAGACCTGACACCCGCATCCCCCGGAAATGCCACGGGGCAAGTCAGAAGTCTGGGGTGGAAATTAAAGTGCTCCCCCCTGTGTAGACCCCAGACAATCAGATCTTGTATATTTATGCCGACATATTGAGCTTTGCCCACATCTAGGCACCAAAAATGATAATGGTGCGTGCCCCCGACAACAGGGGAACAGTCACAGCAGGGTCTCGCTGTCTGAGCCGTCTGTCCTGACGCTGCTCCGTTTTATGGAGATTATGTCTTTAGCCTCCGATCTGTCACTGGTGAGGATAGTGGTTGAGGCCAGATGGTTCCTGGCCTCCTCTGTGGTCAAAGCGGGACTTCAGGTCCAGTGATAGGACCTGACACCCCACAATATCACCGGAGGGGTTAGGCAGAGGCTCGACACCCCCAATATCACAGGAGGGGGTGGGCAGATGCTAGACACCCCCAATATCACCGGAGGGGGTGGGCAGATGCTCAACACCCCAAATATCACCAGAGGGGGTGGGCAGAGGCTCGACACCCCCAGTATTACATGAGGGGTTGGGCAGAGGCTCAACACCCCCAATATCACCGAAGGGGGTGGGCAGAGGCTTGACACCCTCTATATTACCAGAGGGGGTGGGCAGAGGCTCGACACCTCCAATATCACTGAAGGGAGTGGGCAGAAGCTCGACACCCCCAATATCACCGGAGGTGGTGGGCAGAAGCTCGACACCCCCAATATCACCGCAGGTGGTGGGCAGAAGCTCGACACCCCCAATATCACCGCAGGTGGTGGGTAGAGGTTGGTCTCGTCTCAGTCACGTTGTTGGTACTGCTATACTGTTAGGACCAGGTGGACGGGCAGACCCAGGAGGTGGATCCACTGGGCTGAACACCTCATCGAGGGCAAGGTGCCCGGTAGCCGGAGCACTAGCAGGACAGTCCGCTTAGAGGAGTGGAGTAAACAAGTCCCTGGGACCACGGGGTCTCTGATGGTAGTCCGGGTGACGGAGCTCAGGTTCGGAGGCCGAGATGTCGTCAGGTAGAGTCCGGAACCAATGGAGCGAGATGGCGGGTCACCACAGGGATCGGAGATGGCCGGAACTGACGGGATGGCAGGCCGTCACCGTTCGGGGTTCAGGTATCGTCAGGACCGGTTGGCGAGGCAGGAACGGCTCTACGAGAGAGATAGGTGAGTATATCACAGACACAAGGAGACCTGACTCCTAGCTTAGAAAACACGAAGAACAGGCCCCGCCCACTTGGAAAGGATCCCCCTATATACCCAGTACCTGATCCTTCAATATCCTGTTTGAGGACACTGGCCCTTTGAGAAAGGGTCAATGACCGCGCGCGCGCCCTAATGCGCATGTGCGAGGCCCGGGTGCCAGAAGCCAGGGCAGGGAGCGGTGAACAGGAGGCAGGAGAGCCGGCCTGGAGCAGAGCTGCCGACGGGCGCCGGTAGCGGGGACCGGGCCGCCTGGGGACCGCCGGTGATGGGGCCTGGAGGCTGTGGAGCGGGGGACGCCTGACAGAGGAGCCGGGGAGCGAGGCAGGGAAGCCGGGGAGCGTGGCAGGTGAGCCGGGGAGCGTGGCAGGGGAGCCGGGAAGCAAGGCAGGGCACCCGGGGAGCGTGACAGTACCCCCCCCCCCACGCCCCCCTCCCCGCAACCGGGACAGGAAGGCACGCATCAGAGGAGTACCTACATTCTCCCGGGGCTCCCAGGACCTATCCTCAGGACCATACCCTGCCCAGTCCACTAGGAAGAACTGTCGGCCCCGTACGGTTTTCATGGCCACGATATCCCTTACCGCATAGATGTCATCATCAGCAATAGGAGGAGGAGCAGAACTGGCAGCAGCGGAGAAGGGACCAAGGACAACCGGCTTGAGCAGGGAGACGTGGAAGGAGTTGGGTATTCTCATCGTGGCCGGGAGCTGCAGCTTGTAGGAGACCTCATTTATTTTGCTGAGGACTTTAAACGGCCCGATGTAGTGAGGACCCAGCTTGTACGATGGTAGCTTCAATCGGACGTACTTGGAAGCAAGCCAGACGAGATCTCCTGGAGAAAAACACGGAGGATCCAGGCGCCTCTTGTCTGCGTGTCTCTTCATCCGCAGGGAAGCACGTCCAAGGGACGCCTTGACAGAGTCCCAAATGGTTGCAAAGTCACGGACTACAGCATCAGCAGCAGGGACATCCGAGGAAGAGGATACAGGTAATGGGATGGAAGGCTGAAGTCCGTAAACGACATGGAAGGGAGAGCTGGAGGAGGACTCACTGACGTGGTGGTTATGGGAGAATTCAGCCCAAGGAAGAAGCGTGGACCAGTCGTCGTGATGGGCGTTGACGTAGTGACGTAAGAAGGAGGTCAGAATCTGATTGACCCGTTCCACTTGGCCATTCGACTGAGGATGGTAGGCCGAAGAAAAGTCCAGAGCCACTCCCAGATGTTTGCAGAGGGCCCTCCAGAAGCGGGAGGTAAACTGAGTTCCTCTGTCGGACACAATGTGTGATGGAAAGCCATGCAACCGGAAGATGTGCTGTATGTAAGCGTCAGCGAGTTCCTGGGCAGAGGGCAGTCCAGCCATAGGGACGAAATGAGCCATTTTGGAGAACCGATCCACCACGACCCATATGACTGTGTGTCCGGAGGACAGGGGCAAGTCCATAATAAAGTCCATCGCAATGTGTTGCCACGGAACGGAGGGTATAGGCAGAGGCAGAAGACGACCATATGGCAGGTGTTTGGGCGTCTTGTTCCTGGCACAAGAGGAGCAGGTTGAGACAAAAGACGCGACGTCCGTGCGGAGGGATGGCCACTAGTAGTGACGTACAATTGTACTCCATGTTTTCTTCTGACCAGCATGGCCGGCTGTTTTCGAGGCATGGCCCCAGTGCAACACTTTTTGCCTGTCAGTCTGAGACATAGGTCTTCCCAGGCGGTATCTGGGCCAGGGTGACAGGAGCCACCGGAATGATCTTACTAGGACAGATGATGGGCTGGGATGTCTCCTCCTCCTGCTCCATGGGCATGAATGACCTGGACAAAGCATCTGCTCGTACATTCTTGTCCGCGGGTCGAAAATGGAGCTGAAAATCGAACCTGGCAAAGAACAAGGACCACCTGGCCTGCCGTGGGTTCAGCCGCTGAGCGGACCGCAGGTATTCCAGGTTCTTGTGGTCCGTGTAAATGATCACAGGGTACACTGCTCCCTCCAGAAGGTAGCGCCATTCTTCCAGAGCCAGTTTGACTGCCAATAGCTCTCGGTCACCGATGGTGTAGTTGCGTTCAGGCGCTGAGAAGCTCTTGGAGAAGAAACCGCAAGTAACCATCTTCCCGGAGGAGGACTTCTGCATGAGCACTGCTCCGGCTCCCGAGGAGGAGGCATCCACCTCCAAGGTGAACTGTCGGTTTAACTCAGGACGGTGGAGCACAGGGGAAGAAGCAAATGCCTGTTTCATGGAGCCAAACGCGGCGTCGGCCGCAGGTGACCAGTCCTTTGGATTAGCCCCCTTCTTGGTCAAGGCGGAGAGAGGTGCAGTCAGAGCAGAGAAGTGAGGGATGAACTGACGGTAATAGTTTGCGAATCCCAGAAAGCGTTGGATTGCCTTCAGTCCGGAAGGAGGGGACCAGTTGAGAATGGAAGAGACCTTCTCCGGGTCCATCTGCAGACCGGTATCGGAGATTACGTAACCCAGGAAGGGAAGAGAAGACTGCTCGAAGACGCACTTCTCGTACTTGGCGTACAGACGATTCTCCCTCAGTCTTAGTAGTACCAGCTGCACGTTCTCTCTGTGGGTCTGGAGGTCCGGAGAGAAGACCAGGATGTCATCCAGATACACCACTACACAGACGTAGAGAAGGTCCCGGAACACGTCGTTCACCAATTCCTGAAACACTGCTGGTGCGTTACAGAGGCCGAAGGGCATCACACAGTATTCATAGTGCCCATCGCGAGTATTGAATGCGGTCTTCCATTCGTCCCCAGAGCGGATGCGGACCAGGTTGTAGGCACCCCGAAGATCCAACTTGGTAAACACACGAGCTCCTCTAAGCCGATCAAACAATTCGGGGATGAGCGGCAGAGGGTATTTGTTTTTCACGGTGATTTGGTTCAATCCCTGGTAGTCAATGCATGGGCGTAGATCGCCCTCTTTCTTCTTAACGAAGAAGAAGCCTGCTCCCGCAGGAGAGGAGGACCTCCGAATGAATCCCCTTGCCAGGTTCTCCGTGATGTAGGCAGACATGGCCCTTGTTTCAGCAGGAGACAGCGGATATATCCGTCCTCGAGGTGGTGTAGTTCCCAGGAGTAGGTCGATGGCACAGTCATAAGGACGATGTGGCGGAAGCACCTCTGATTCCTTTTTGTCAAAGACGTCCGCGAAGGACCAATAGGCCGAGGGCAGTCCCGGTAGGGAATCCGGAACCGGAGGTCGTCGGATGGGCTGTATAGTCTTCAGACAATTCTCGTGGCAAGAGGAGCCCCATCGGGTGATGTCACCAGTACCCCAACTGACTGACGGTTCGTGTGTCCGTAACCAGGGGAGTCCCAGCAGGATTTGATGGGACATGTGTGGCAGGACGTAGAGAGCGATGTTCTCGGTGTGCAGGGCACCGATACGTAGTTCCACCGGCTTGGTGATCCACGAGATGGTATCAGAGAGGGGTCTCCCATCTACAGAGGCAATCACGAGGGGTTTGTCGAGTGGAGTAACAGGCACCTGGTACTTGTCCACCGTGGCCTGCTGGATGAAATTGCCTGCTGCCCCGGAATCGAGGTACGCCTCGGCCGTGAACCGCGTCTCTCCCGTCGTCACTTGAACAGTCCACATAACCGGGTCTGAGAGAGTCCCAGCACCTAGGGTGGCCTCTCCTACCAACCCTAGGCTTTGGAGTTTCCCGGCCTCTCTGGACAGGAGCGTAGAAGGTGTGTACCCTCTCCGCAGTAGAAGCAGAGGCCCTTGGCGAGCCGTTCGGCTCGGCGTTGTTCGGACTGCCGCAAACTGTCAATCTGCATGGGCTCGTGGACAGAGACACCAGACGACGTTGACTGAAGTACGGCGGGCTTCTGCGGAGGAGAGGAATGCCGTATCGGACGTCTCTCACGGGACATCTCTTTGGATCGTTCCTGGAATCTGAGGTCCACGCGGGTGGCTAGTGCGATCAGGGCATCCAGGGTGGAAGTAACATCACGGCCTGCCAGCTCGTCCTTAATACGGCTGGAGAGTCCTTCCCAGAAGGCGGCGGTGAGGGCTTCATTGTTCCACCTCAATTCTGAGGCCACAGTGCGGAAGCGGATGGCATACTGCCCTACCGTCATAGTCCCCTGACGTAGCCTGAGGAGTGATGAGGCGGATGCAGCGGCACGTCCAGGTTCGTCAAAGGTGTTTCTAAATGCCTGCAGGAAGTCCTGGATGTTGGTAGTCACAGGGTCCTCCTTTTCCCACAAGGGGTTCATCCAGGCCAATGCCTCACCCTCTAGATGGGACATCACAAACGCCACTTTGGCTTGGTCGGAGGCAAACAAGTGCGGAAGCAGCTTGAAATGAAGGGAGCACTGGTTTAGGAATCCCCTGCAGGTCTTGGGATCTCCGGCGTACCGGGGTGGTGAGGCCAAACGAAGTCTGGAAGCATCCGAGGAGGCTGCCACGGGAGCTGTGGCCGTGGATTGTACAGTGGAAACCTGAGGTGCCAAGGATGTGGCCGTCGCTTCTAGCGTGTTCAGGCGGGTATCCACAGAAGACATAAAGTTCAGCATGCGGGTCTGGGTCTTGCGCTGGCGTGTGAGTTCCTGCTGCAAGGCCGCTAGTGCTTCGGCGGGATCCATGGCCTGTTCTTACTGTTAGGACCAGGTGGACGGGCAGACCCAGGAGGTGGATCCACTGGGCTGAACACCTCACCGAGGGCAAGGTGCCCGGTAGCCGGAGCACTAGCAGGACAGTCCGCTTAGAGGAGTGGAGTAAAGAAGTCCCTGGGACCACGGGGTCTCTGATGGTAGTCCGGGTGACGGAGCTCAGGTTCGGAGGCCGAGATGTCGTCAGGTAGAGTCCGGAACCAATGGAGCGAGATGGCGGGTCACCACAGGGATCGGAGATGGCCGGAACTGACGGGATGGCAGGCCGTCACCGTTCGGGGTTCAGGTATCGTCAGGACCGGTTGGCGAGGCAGGAACGGCTCTACGGGAGAGATAGGTGAGTATATCACAGACACAAGGAGACCTGACTCCTAACTTAGAAAACACGAAGAACAGGCCCCGCCCATTTGGAAAGGATCCCCCTATATACCCAGTACCTGATCCTTCAATATCCTGTTTGAGGACACTGGCCCTTTAAGAAAGGGTCAATGACCGCGCGCGCGCCCTAATGCGCATGCGCGAGGCCCGGGTGCCAGAAGCCAGGGCAGGGAGCGGTGAACAGGAGGCAGGAGAGCCGGCCTGGAGCAGAGCTGCCGACGGGCGCCGGGAGCGGGGACCGGGCCGCCTGGGGACCGCCGGTGATGGGGCCTGGAGGCTGTGGAGCGGGGGACGCCTGACAGAGGAGCCGGGGAGCGAGGCAGGGAAGCCGGGGAGCGTGGCAGGTGAGCCGGGGAGCGTGGCAGGGGAGCCGGGAAGCAAGGCAGGGGACCCGGGGAGCGTGACATATACCCGCCAGATAACCTGCCACATGTCCAGGAACAAACCCTGTGCGTTAATTTCCGGAAGCTCGTATGACCGCCAATATGGACACCATCGCAGATGAGACTCCTGAATTGCAAATCTGCTGTATTTTGTCCGCAGCTCCCGTGCGGTTACATCACTGATCTCATGGAGTCGTCATTGCGGCCACAGGGATTTCCTGGGCTGTGGAGTCGGAGCTCATTTTGGTGGAGTCGAAGTCGGAATAAAATGCACCGACTCCTAAAATCTATAATAAATTGGGGACAGCGTGCAATGCAGAATGTGCTGAATATTTGTTCATAGCAATTTGGGAAAGTTATGAAATGTCCTATAAAT
Source organism: Anomaloglossus baeobatrachus (assembly GCF_048569485.1). Classification (NCBI taxonomy): domain Eukaryota; kingdom Metazoa; phylum Chordata; class Amphibia; order Anura; family Aromobatidae; genus Anomaloglossus; species Anomaloglossus baeobatrachus. The sequence goes on along the minus strand of NC_134364.1, from coordinate 9,118,353 downwards.
GGCTGTTCTATTCCTGATCTAAGGCTGTATTCACACACAGCGTTTTTGCTGCGTTTTTTGAGGATATGTTTTTCAGCTGCAAAAGCAGATCAGATTTTTAAAAAACCGCATCATCTGAAAGGTTCCTGAGCTCATAGATAATGCTTTGAATAGCAAAAGCAGATTATAAAATCGCCACAAACTGACAGCTCATTCTGTGTGCAGATCCTCACAACACGCGGTGCCTGAATGTCCTATCTGTCACCCATTGCCTTTGCTGGATGCCGGAGTCACTGCATTTCACTGAAATATTTTGCCATCAATGTTCGATATGTTTGTAACAAGAAAGAAATTGTCACCAAGACACTGGCAGTAAAAGACACTAAAAGCTCATCACAGCGGCCAGTTTCTCCAGGCCTTAGTGGAAAAAGGTCTGCAAGATTAGGAACGCAAAAAAGAGCAGGTTCTTGCCATTGTAACGGACAATGCTTCAAACATGATAAGTTCAATTAAACTGATGAATGAGAGGAATGAACGACAGGTAGAAGAAAATTTAGGATTCAGTATGTGTGAGATGGAGCCACAGCGCTGCTCATGTAACTGAGGAACAAGCAGATATTACAACAGAAGAACAGCAAAATTATACTTTAGGATTAGATGATCTTGTAGAAGCTGCTTCAAAACACTTTCATATTCATCTCATGCGCTGTGTTGTCTACACGCTGCAGCTGGCAATAAGAGAGAGTCTGCAAGAGGGACATGCTGGAAATCTGATTGGAATAGTGAGGAAGTTGGTTATTGCCGCCAGAACCCCTAAAATTGATTCCATCTTGAAGAGACGTGCTGGGAAAGGGGCAATTGTTGATCAAGCCACTCGGTGAGGCAGCACTTATTAAATGACTAGAAGGTGGCCCGATTCTACGCATCGGGTATTCTAGAATTTACGTATTGTGTAGTTCATGTATGATTTTTGTTATATATATATGATGTTGTTGTGTGTAGTTTCCAAGTGTTTGTGTAGGCGCTGTACATGTTCTGGGTGTTGTCTGGGTGTGACGGGGGGTGAGAGCGGTGTTGTATGTGTGTTGCGTGTGTTGCGTTGTTTGTGGAGCGCTGTGTGTCTGTAGCGTTGTGTGTGTGTTGCGCGGTTTGTGTGTGTGTGGTGTGTTTTGGGGGGAGGTATGTTTTGTGCAATGTGTGTGTTGTGCGGTATGTGCGTATATTTGTGTGTGCCGCGGTGTTTGTGTGTTGGGTGTTGTGTGTGTGCAGCGTTGTCTGTGTGTGTGGGTGTCTGTGTAGGGCAGTTGTTTGTGGTTCCCAGTGTGTGTGTGTGTGTGTGGTGTGTTGTGCAGTGCGCGCGCGTGTGTGTGTGTGTGTGTGTGCATCAGCCTCTCTTCTCTCAGCCTACCTCTCCCAGCCTCCCTCCTCCCAGCCTCCCTCAGCATCAGCCTCCCTCTCCCAGCCTCCCCAAGCATCAGCCTCCACCAGCATCAGCCTCTCTCCTTCCAGCCTCCCCCAGCATCAGCCTCCGCCAGCATCAGCCTCTCTCCTTCCAGCCTCCTCCAGCATCAGCCTCCCTCTCCCAGCCTTCCCCAGGATCAGCCTCTCTCCTCCCAGCCTCCGTCCTCCCAGCCTTCCCCAGCATCAGCTTTCCCCTCCCTCAGCATCAGCCTTCCCCAGCATCAGCCTCTCTCCTCCCAGCCTCAGCCTCTGTCCTTCCAGCCTCCCCCAGCATCAGCCTCTCTCCTTCCAGCCTCCCTCAGCATCAGCCTCCCCTTCCCAGCCTTCCCCAGGATCAGCCTCTCTCCTCCCAGCCTCCTTCCTCCCAGCCTCCCCCTCCCAGCCTCCCTCAGCATCAGCCTTCCGCTCCCAGTCTCCCCCAGCATCAGCCTCCCCAAGCATCAGCCTCCACCAGCATCAGCCTCTCCTTCCAGCCTCCCCCAGCATCAGCCTCTCTCCTTCCAGCCTCCCTCAGCATCAGCCTCCCGTTCCCAGCCTTCCCCAGGATCAGCCTCTCTCCTCCCAGCCTCCTTCCTCCCAGCCTCCCTCAGCATCAGCCTCTCTCCTTCCAGCCTCCCTCAGCATCAGCCTCCCGTTCCCAGCCTTCCCCAGGATCAGCCTCTCTCCTCCCAGCCTCCTTCCTCCCAGCCTCCTTCCTCCCAGCCTCCCTCAGCATCAGCCTTCCCCTCCCAGTCTCCCCCAGCATCAGCCTCCCCAAGCATCAGCCTCCACCAGCATTAGCCTCTCTCCTTCCAGCCTCCCCCAGCATCAGCCTCCCCAAGCATCAGCCTCCACCAGCATCAGCCTCCCTCGTCCCAGCCTCCCCCAGCATCAGCCTCCCCCTCCCAGCCTCCCCCAGCATCAGCCTCTCTCCTCCCAGCATCAGCCTCTCTCATCCCAGCATCAGCCTCTCCTCTCTGTCCCCAGCATCAGCCTCTCTCCTCCCAGCCTTCCCCAGCATCAGCCTCTCTCCTCCCAGCCTCCCCCAGCATCAGCCTCCCCCAGCATCAGCCTCTCTTCTTCCAGCCTCCCCCAGCATCATCCTCTCTCCTTCCAGCCTCCCCCAGCATCAGCCTCCCTCTCCCAGCCTTCCCCAGGATCAGCCTCTCTCCTCCCAGCCTCCGTCCTCCCAGCCTTCCCCAGCATCAGCTTTCCCCTCCCAGCCTCCCTCAGCATCAGCCTTCCCCAGCATCAGCCTCTCTCCTCCCAGCCTCAGCCTCTCTCCTTCCAGCCTCCCCCAGCATCAGCCTCTCTCCTTCCAGCCTCCCTCAGCATCAGCCTCCCCTTCCCAGCCTTCCCCAGGATCAGCCTCTCTCCTCCCAGCCTCCTTCCTCCCAGCCTCCCCCTCCCAGCCTCCTTCAGCATCAGCCTTCCCCTCCCAGTCTCCCCCAGCATCAGCCTCCCCCTCCCAGCCTTCCCCATGATCAGCCTCTCTGCTCCCAGCCTCCTCCAGCACGCCGTGCTCCTCTGCCGACACTCACACACCCGATCGCATCCACTCACACACACCCGATCGCATCCACTCACACACACCCGATCGCATCCACTCACACACACCCGATCGCATACACTCACACACACAGACACTGACGATATCGCACATACGCGCTGATACTCACAACATCCGGAGATACCACATGCTTCTGGCCATGTGATCCTCCGTCAGGTCCTGGAAGGTCACAACAGCACAGTATCGAGGCCGAGAAGCAAGCGATATCGCCGGATGCTGTGAGTGTGTGGATGCGATGTGAGGTGTGTGTGTGTGAGAGTGAGTGTGATCTGATGTGTGTGTATGTTTGTGTGTGTGCTGTTATGTGTGTGCGTGTGGATCTTCCGCCGCAGCAGGACCTTGATGCGCTTGTAACCATGCGAGCATGGTTACCAACGTATCCACACCACTCCCGTGCGAGCGGGGGCCGGGGGGGGGGGAGTACAGTACTCACCTCCGTGACAGCCGTGTCAGTTCGGGGAATGCGCGGGGGGGGGAGTACAGTACTCACGTCCGTGACAGCCGTGTCAGTTCGGGGAATGCGCGGGGGGAGGGAGGGGGCGGGGCCAGAGCTAGCGTGCATTGCGTGAGGGGGGCGGGGCGTGGCCGAATTGCCAATGCCTGCAGGGTGCCGGGGCGAGAGGCCAATCTGTGGGGGGGGCGGAGCCTGGGCGAGCGGCTGGCCAATCCGTGTGGGGGCGCAGCCTGGGCGAGCGGCCAATCGGTGTGGGGGGGCGGGGCCATGGCGAGCCCAGCGGCCAATCAGCTTTGTGTCACCGTAAGGACACAATTTTGGAGCATGACAGACAGACAGACAGACAGAATAAGGCAATTATATATATAGATTGAGCGATTGCTTGAACGAAAACCGATTTCTTATAGATATGGCGAACCCTCAGGTAACCCTAAATGAAGGTCAATGGACACAGGTGGCTGAATTGAAGGAATTGCTTAATCACCCATTTACCGTGACTAAAAAATTACAAGATGAGGATTTAACTCCTGGCATTTTCATAAGGGAGTGGAAGAACTTGCTATTTTGCCTGTCCCAAAGAGGAGGTTTAATCACAGATGGCATTTCTGCTTCAATGAAACGGAGAGAGACACAGCTATTGGAAAATAGAATTCTTCTGGCAGCTGTTTATGTGGACCCAAGTCATCGTATACTGCTTGATGATCAACAGCTTACTAAAGGAAAAGAAGCTCTGATTGAGGTAGCAGTTAGGATGAGCAGCTACAGGACTGCCAGGCGGAAGAGGACTTGGGGCCTGACAGTGCTACTGCTGCCATATCTTCAGCCTCATCAGATGAGGAGTTTAACTTTGACAAGTATTTGGATGACATGGAGCAGGCAAAGCGTTGCCGCAAGGAACCGTCCGTCTCCTATAGCAGCAGATTGACCAGATTTCAGTAACATTTTTCACTTGCTCTCAAAGAAATAGAAAAAAAAATCAACCATTCATCAAAACTGACTGTGCATGAGGCAATTCCTTTATACCCGGAAATTGTTACAGATGTAACCATGTGGTTACGGCTTTGCCTCCAACCCAAGTTACTGTAGAGAGGGTGTTCTCCAGCCTTAACATTATTAGGTCAGATTTGAGGTCATCTGCGAAGGAGGATCTGATGGAAGCAATTCTATTTCTCACAACAAATTCATAAACTGCACAAATGGTATTTACTATGTTTTTGTTGAAAACTGTTTTTTGCCACTTACATAGTGTTATATATAACACTATGTAATACACTATGTAATATATATATAACACTATGTAATACACTATGTAAGTGGCAAAAAAAACAGTTTTCAACAAAACATACTAAATAATAACATTTAGTATATTGCTTATATTTAAGTGAAAAATCTATTGCAGTAGAATGTGAACATCAGACATTTAATCATTTTTATGATACAATAAGATATTTAGAACACAAAAAATTGTAATAAATTGTAAATATGTAAAATATATATATACATATATATATATATATATAATTTAATATATAATATATATAATTATTATATATATATATTATAAATTAAATGATTCTTTATATATATATATATATATATATATATATATATATACAGTTAGGTCCAGAAATCTTTGGACAGTGACACAATTTTGGCGAGTTGGGCTCTGCATGCCACCACATTGGATTTGAAATGAAACCTCTACAACAGAATTCAAGTGCAGATTGTAACGTTTAATTTGAAGGTTTGAACAAAAATATCTGATAGAAATTGTAGGAATTGTCACATTTCTTTACAAACACTCCACATTTTAGGAGGTCAAAAGTAATTGGACAAATAAACCAAACCCAAACAAAATATTTTTATTTTCAATATTTTGTTGTGAATCCTTTGGAGGCAATCACTGCCTTAAGTCTGGAACCCATGGACATCACCAAACGCTGGGTTTCCTCCTTCTTAATGCTTTGCCAGGCCTTTACAGCCACAGCCTTCAGGTCTTGCTTGTTTGTGGGTCTTTCCGTCTTAAGTCTGGATTTGAGCAAGTGAAATGCATGCTCAATTGGGTTAAGATCTGGTGATTGACTTGGCCATTGCAGAATGTTCCACTTTTTTGCACTCATGAACTCCTGGGTAGCTTTGGCTGTATGCTTGGGGTCATTGTCCATCTGTACTATGAAGCGCTGTCCAATCAACTTTGCGGCATTTGGCTGAATCTGGGCTGAAAGTATATCCCGGTACACTTCAGGATTCATCCGGCTACTCTTGTCTGCTGTTATGTCATCAATAAACACAAGTGACCCAGTGCCATTGAAAGCCATGCATGCCCATGCCATCACGTTGCCTCCACCATGTTTTACAGAGGGTGTGGTGTGCCTTGGATCATGTGCCATTCACTTTCTTCTCCACACTTTTTTCTTCCCATCATTCTGGTACAGGTTGATCTTTGTCTCATCTGTCCATAGAATACTTTTCCAGAACTGAGCTGGCTTCATGAGGTGTTTTTCAGCAAATGTAACTCTGGCCTGTCTATTTCTGGAATTGATGAATGGTTTGCATCTAGATGTGAACCCTTTGTATTTACTTTCATGGAGTCTTCTCTTTACTGGTGACTTAGAGACAGATACACCTACTTCACTGAGAGTGTTCTGGACTTCAGTTGATGTTGTGAACGGGTTCTTCTTCACCAAAGAAAGTATGCGGCGATCATCCACCACTGTTGTCATCCGTGGACGCCCAGGCCTTTTTGAGTTCCCAAGCTCACCAGTCAATTCCTTTTTTCTCAGAATGTACACGACTGTTGATTTTGCTACTCCAAGCATCTCTGCTATCTCTCTGATGGATTTTTTCTTTTTTTTTCAGCCTCAGGATGTTCTGCTTCACCTCAATTGAGAGTTCCTTAGACCGCATGTTGTCTGGTCACAGCAACAGCTTCCAAATGCAAAACCACACACCTGTAATCAACCCCAGACCTTTTAACTACTTCATTGATTACAGGTTAACGAGGGAGACGCCTTCAGAGTTAATTGCAGCCCTTAGAGTCTCTTGTCCAATTACTTTTGGTCCCTTGAAAAAGAGGAGGCTATGCATTACAGAGCTATGATTCCTAAACCCTTTCTCCGATTTGGATGTGAAAACTCTCATATTGCAGCTGGGAGTGTGCACTTTCAGCCCATATTATATAGAGAATTGTATTTCTGAACATGTTTTTGTAAACAGCTAAAATAACAAAACTTGTGTCACTGTCCAAATATTTCTAGACCTAACTGTAATATATATATATATATATATATATATATATATATATATATATATATATATAGTGTATGTATATATTTTACATATTTACAATTTATTACAGTTTTTTGTGTTCTAAAGTTGTATTCCAATAAATATATTTTATCTAAATATCTTGATTATTGTATCATAAAAATGATTAAATTTCTGATGTTCACATTGCACTACAATAGATTTTCACTTAACTATAAGCAATATATGTGGGAGTCGGAGTGGAAGGTTTTTCTTACCCACTCCACAGCCCTGGTGGTTTCTACCAAATTTACCTGAATCCAATACTGGCCAGAAAAGGCGTAAGAGCGCTAGTGCGGATCGGGGCAGAGGATTGTCAGCGCTGCGCTCTGCATCCCATCCGCGGATGAGCACATCGTAATCAGCGCAGGGCTCCGTCCTAATCTGCGCATCCCACAAAACCGCAATTTCATCACCCGCTGATCCCGGCTCGCGCCTCCATTAAATGCTGATTCAGGGATTAGAGGGGAGAAATGTGATGCGTGTCACTTCGAGGATTAAGATATTCCAGCGGGATTTACAGGAGGCATCCCCCGACCCCGCCGCAGGATGGTGGCAGCGAGGAGCCAGGGGGGCGCGACCTGGAGGACTGGGCCAGAACCCACCACTAACACAGTGTAACAGAAGGCCAGCTGTAACATCCCCAGGAGAAAAGCTCAGCCGTGTATCTAATCCTATCCTGTGTGATACAGTCTGCTGAGCTGTGTATCTAATCCTATCCTGTGTGATACTGTCTGCTGAACTGTGTATCTAATCCTCTCCTGTGTGACACTGTCTGCTGAGCTGTGTATCTAATCCTTTCCTGTGTGATACTGTCTGCTGAGCTGTGTATCTAATCCTATCCTGTGTGATACTGTCTGCTGAGCTGTGTATCTAATCCTCTCCTGTGTGATACAGTCTGCTGAGCTGTGTATCTAATCCTCTCCTGTGTGATACTGTCTGCTGAGCTGTGTATCTAATCCTCCCCTGTGTGATACTGTCTGCTGAGCTGTGTATCTAATCCTCTCCTGTGTGATACTGTCTGCTGAGCTGTGTATCTAATCCTCTCCTGTGTGATACTGTCTGCTGAGCTGTGTATCTAATCCTCTCCTGTGTGATACTGTCTGCTGAGCTGTGTATCTAATCATCTGTGTGATACTGTCTGCTGAGCTGTGTATCTAATCCTCTCCTGTGTGATACAGTCTGCTGAGCTGTGTATCTAATCCTCTCCTGTGTGATACTGTCTGCTGAGCTGTGTATCTAATCATCTGTGTGATACTGTCTGCTGAGCCGTGTATCTAATCCTCTCCTGTGTGATACTGTCTGCTGAGCTGTGTATCCGATCTTTGCGTCTGCCCTCTCTTCCACCCGGTGTGGCGCTGTGCGTTGCTCTTTGCCGCCCCCTGTGGCGGTGTTGTCTCCGCTGGCGATCCTTTTCCTGCCGCTCTGCACAGTAGCGGGTAATGGCGGGGACATTGGGGGACACGTTCTCTCCTCGGAGGATGGATGAGGTCTGGCAGGAACATCCCATTATCTGCTGCATTATACATCACAATCAGGGCGATCGCCGGAGACGATTCCATCCCATAATACAGGGAGAGCCGCCCTGTAATGGTGCGGACCGCTCGCTGCAGCGACAGCTCTGTGGTGTACAAATGACAGAGAATAGACAGCAATCCGTATTATACATTGCCCCCCTCCCCCGGTCCGCTGACCCCCCTGTACATAAGACAACATTTTTGCTACTACTTGGGGCGATTACTAAAGTGCAATCTGCCACAAAGTGACCTGCAGAAGGAGAGCGCTGTCAATCACCCCGAAGCCCTGCCCACATAGAGCTGCGCTGCAGTGTAAAAAATGGGGAACACAGATGTTTGTTTACCATCAATACTCTGTGAGCTAAACACCATCAGCAGCACAGGGCTGTCCCTGTCCTCTGCAAGCTAAACACCATCAGCAGCACAGGTCTGTCCCCATCCTCTGATAACTAAACACCATCAGCAGCACAGGTCTCACTTGTCCTCTGTGAGCTAAACACCATCAGCAGCACAGGTCTGTCCCCGTCCTCTGATAACTAAACACCATCAGCAGCACAGGTCTGTCCCCGTCCTCTGATAACTAAACATCATCAGCAGCACAGGTCTGTCCCCGTCCTCTGCAAGCTAAACACCATCAGCAGCACAGGTCTGTCCCCATCCTCTGATAACTAAACACCATCAGCAGCACAGGTCTCACTTGTCCTCTGTGAGCTAAACACCATCAGCAGCACAGGTCTGTCCCCGTCCTCTGATAACTAAACACCATCAGCAGCACAGGTCTGCCACCGTCCTCTGTAAGCTAAACACCATCAGCAACACAGGTCTGTCCCTGTCCCCTGAGATAAACACCATCAGCAACACAGGGCTGTCCCCATCCTCTGATAACTAAACACTATCAGCAACAAAGGTCTGTCCCCGTCCTCTGTGAGCTAAACACCATCAGCAACACAGGTCTATCTCCATCCTCTCTGAGCTAAACACCATCAGCAGCACAGGTCTGTCCCCGTCCAGATAATTGCTACAATGTAATAGTCTGTGATGCTCCAGTTACAACTGTAACTAATTCCCACCCCAGAGAAGGGATCCTTCACCTGCAGCTCGTGGGGCCGTGATGTGAAGCCGTGATGTGGGGCTCGTGGGGCCATGACGTGGGGCTCGTGGGGCCATGACGTGGGGCTCGTGGGCCATGATGTGGGGCTCGTGGGCCATGATGTGCGGCTCATGGGCTGCGACGTGGGGCTTGTGGCGCCATGATGTGGGGCTCGTGGGCCATGATATGTGGCTCGTGGGCCGTGATGTGGCTCGTGGGCTGTAATGTGGTTCTTGTGGGGCCGTGATGTGCGGCTCGTGGGCTGTAATGTGGTTCTTGTGGGGCCGTGATGTGGGGCTTGTGGGGCCGTGATGTGCGGCTCGTGGGCTGTAATGTGGTTCTTGTGGGGCCGTGATGTGCGGCTCGTGGGCTGTAATGTGCGGCTTGTGGGCTGTAATGTGCGGCTTGTGGGCTGTGATGTGCGGCTCGTGGGCTGTAATGTGCGGCTCGTGGGCTGTAATGTGCAGCTCGTGGGCTGTAATGTGCGGCTCATGGGCTGTTATGTGGGGCCGTGATGTGCGGCTTGTGGGCCGTGATGTGTGGCTCGTGGGCTGTAATGTGTGGCTCGTGGGCTGTAATGTGCGGCTTGTGGGCTGTAATGTGCGGCTTGTGGGCTGTAATGTGCGGCTTGTGGGCTGTGATGTGCGGCTCGTGGGCTGTAATGTGCGGCTCGTGGGCTGTAATGTGCGGCTCGTGGGCTGTAATGTGCGGCTCGTGGGCTGTAATGTGCGGCTCGTGGGCTGTAATGTGCGGCTCGTGAGCTGTAATGTGCGGCTCGTGGACTGTAATGTGGGGCTCGTGGGGCCGTGATGTGCGGCTCGTGGGCCGTAATGTGCGGCTCGTGGGCCGTAATGTGCGGCTCGTGGGCCGTAATGTGCGGCTCGTGGGCCGTAATGTGCGGCTCGTGGGCCGTAATGTGCGGCTCCTGGGCCGTAATGTGCGGCTCGTGGGCCGTAATGTGCGGCTCGTGGGCCGTGATGTGCGGCTCGTGGGCTGTGATGTGCGGCTCGTGGGCTGTGATGTGCGGCTCGTGGGCTGTGATGTGCGGCTCGTGGGCTGTAATGTGCGGCTCGTGGGCTGTAATGTGCGGCTTGTGGGCTGTAATGTGGGGCTCGTGGGGCCGTGATGTGCGGCTTGTGGGCTGTGATGTGCGGCTCGTGGGCCGTGTTGTGCGGCTCGTGGGCCGTAATGTGCGGCTCGTGGGCTGTAATGTGCGGCTCGTGGGCTGTAATGTGCGGCTCGTGGGCTGTAATGTGCGGCTCGTGGGCTGTAATGTGCGGCTTGTGGGCTGTAATGTGGGGCTCGTGGGGCCGTGATGTGCGGCTTGTGGGCTGTGATGTGCGGCTCGTGGGCCGTGATGTGCGGCTCGTGGGCCGTAATGTGTGGCTCGTAGGCTGTAATGTGCGGCTCGTGGGCTGTAATGTGCGGCTCGTGGGCTGTAATGTGCGGCTCGTGGGCTGTAATGTGCGGCTCGTGGGCTGTAATTTGCGGCTCGTGGGCTGTGATGTGCGGCCCGTGGGCTGTGATGTGCGGCTCGTGGGCTGTAATGTGGGGCTCGTGGGCTGTAATGTGCGGCTCGTGGGCTGTAATGTGGGGCTCGTGGGCTGTAATGTGCGGCTCGTGGGCTGTAATGTGCGGCTTGTGGGCTGTAATGTGGGGCTCGTGGGGCCGTGATGTGCGGCTTGTGGGCTGTGATGTGCGGCTCGTGGGCCGTGTTGTGCGGCTCGTGGGCCGTAATGTGCGGCTCGTGGGCTGTAATGCGCGGCTCGTGGGCTGTAATGTGCGGCTCGTGGGCTGTAATGTGCGGCTCGTGGGCTGTAATGTGCGGCTTGTGGGCTGTAATGTGGGGCTCGTGGGGCCGTGATGTGCGGCTTGTGGGCTGTGATGTGCGGCTCGTGGGCCGTGATGTGCGGCTCGTGGGCCGTAATGTGTGGCTCGTAGGCTGTAATGTGCGGCTCGTGGGCTGTAATGTGCGGCTCGTGGGCTGTAATGTGCGGCTCGTGGGCTGTAATGTGCGGCTCGTGGGCTGTAATTTGCGGCTCGTGGGCTGTGATGTGCGGCTCGTGGGCTGTGATGTGCGGCTCGTGGGCTGTAATGTGGGGCTCGTGGGCTGTAATGTGCGGCTCGTGGGCTGTAATGTGGGGCTCGTGGGCTGTAATGTGCGGCTCGTGGGCTGTAATGTGGGGCTCGTGGGCTGTAATGTGCGGCTCGTGGGCTGTGATGTCTACCTGCCATCAGGTCTAGAAACCGACTAAGGAGCCTGTTCGCAGACTGTGTATCTCCACACAGGAGAGCAGATCTGGATGAGCAAACAAATATTCTACAATGCAATATTATTCATCCCCTGTAAGTGAATCCTTTGTAGCGCCCCCTTTTGCTGCGATTACAGCTGCAGTCTCTTGGGGGATGTGTCTATCAGTTTTGCACATGGAGAGGCTGAAATTCTCGCCCATTCTTTGTAAACAGCTGGAGCTGAGTGAGGTTGGATGGAGGCGTTTGTGAACAGCAGTTTTCAGCTCTTTCCACAGATTCTCGATTGGGTTCAGGTCTGGACGGTGACTTGGCCATTCTAACACCTGGATACGTTTATTTGTGAACCATTCCATTGTAGATTTTGCTTTGTTTGGGGTCATTTTCTTGTTGGGAGACAAATCTCCGTCCCAGTCTCAGGTCTTTTGCAGACTACAACAGGTTTTCCTCTAGAATGGTCCTGTATTTGGCTCCATCCATCTTCCCATCAATTTTACCATCTTCCCTGTCTCTGCTGAAGAAATGCAGGCCCAAACCATGATGCTGCCTCCACCATGTTTGACAGTGGGGATGGGGTGTTCAGGGTGATGAGCTGTGTTGGGCACATATCGTTTGGCATTGTGCCCCAATAGTGTGATTTTGGTTTCCTCTGAGCAGAGCACCTTCTTCCACATGTTTGGTGTCTCTGGCGGCTTGTGGCAAACTTTAAACAACACTTTTTATGGATATCTTTGAGAAATGGCTTCTTCTTGCCACTCTTCCATAAAGGCCAGATTTGTGCAGTGTACGGCTGATTGTTGTCCTATGGACAGACTCTCCCCCCTCAGCTGTAGATCTCTGCAGATCATCCAGAGGGATCATGGGCCTCTTGGCTGCATCTCTGATCAGTCTTCTCCTTGTGTGAGAGGATAGTTTAGATGTACGGCCGGGTCTTGGTAGATTTGCAGTGGTATGATCCTCCTAACATTGCAATATGATCGCTTGCACAGGGCTCCTTGGGATGTTTAAAGTTGTGGAAATCTTTTTGTAACCAAATCCGGCTTTAAACTTCTCCACAACAGTATCACGGACCTGCCTGTTGTGTTCCTTGGTCTTCATGATGCTCTCTGCGCTTTACACAGAACATGAGACTATCACAGAGCAGGGGCATTATACGGAGACTTGATCACACACAGGGGCTTATATTTATCATCATCAGTCATTTAGGACAACATTGCATCATTCAGAGATCCTCAATCAACTTCTGGAGGGAGTTTACTGCACTGAAAGTATAAAGGGGATGAATAATATTGCACGCACCAATTTACAGTTTATCTTTTACAAAAGTTTAAAATAAGCAATAAATTTCCTTCCTCTTCACAATTGTGTCACTTGTTGCTGATTCTTCATCATAAAATTAACATTTTTATCTTTGTGTTTGAAGCCTGAAATGTGGGGAAAGCTTGAAAAACTCAAGGGGGCTGAATACTTCCGCAAGGCACTGTATACACTGCACAGTACCACTCCTCCTGTCCTGTATACCCGGTGTAGTGCCCAGTATCTGCCGTTACACAGCGCTGAGTAGTATACTTGGCTCTGCTACATCTGGGTTTTGGTGCAGACGTGGTGTTCTAGTGAGAGATCCATTAATTGTGGTAGTGGCTGCTGTGGCCGCCCTTTCTTCCCCGCACTCGCTCTGTCACTGTGAGTAGATTAGTGCCGCGCTGCGCAGAGACTCGTAAACCTCCTCCTGACTCTTTTACCCATATTAATCTATCTCCTCTAATCCCTGAGCAAGAGCAGCCAAGGTGACTCCCAGCCAGAGACTGGCCAGCAGTGTAAGGGTTAATGGTGGGTGAGGGGCAGACGTGGCCTTACATTCTGGGGTGCTCAGGCCTCTGTATATTAGGCCCAATGGATCAGATCTGATCCTCAGTTCATTATTTGCTCCATTGGAGGATGAGCTGTAATTATCTTCTCACTGCACAACCCAGCGCCAGGAGTGTGTGCAGAGTACAACCCAGCGCCAGGAGTGTGTGCAGAGTCCAACCCAGCGCCAGGAGTGTGTGCAGAGTCCAACCCAGCGCCAGGAGTGTGTGCAGAGTCCAACCCAGCGCCAGGAGTGTGTGCAGAGTCCAACCCAGCGCCAGGAGTGTGTGCAGAGTCCAACCCAGCGCCAGGAGTGTGTGCAGAGTCCAACCCAGTGCCAGGAGTGTGTGCAGAGTCCAACCCAGCGCCAGGAGTGTGTGCAGAGTACAACCCAGCGCCAGGAGTGTGTGCAGAGTACAACCCAGCGCCAGGAATGTGTACAGAGTACAACCCAACGCCAGGAATGTGTACAGAGTACAACCCAGCGCCAGGAATGTGTACAGAGTACAACCCAACGCCAGGAATGTGTACAGAGTACAACCCAGCGCCAGGAATGTGTGCAGAGTACAACCCAGCGCCAGGAGTGTGTAAAGAGTACAACCCAGCGCCAGGAGTGTGTAAAGAGTACAACCCAGCGCCAGGAGTGTGTAAAGAGTACAACCCAGCGCCAGGAGTGTGTACAGAGTACAAACCAGCACCAGGAATGTGTACAGAGTACAACCCAACGCCAGAAATGTGTACAGAGTACAACCCAGCGCCAGGAATGTGTGCAGAGTACAACCCAGCGCCAGGAATGTGTGCAGAGTACAACACAGCGCCAGGAATGTGTGCAGAGTACAACCCAGCGCCAGGAATGTGTGCAGAGTACAACACAGCGCCAGGAATGTGTAAAGAGTACAACCCAGCGCCAGGAATGTTTACTGAGGATGCTGCCTGTTTGTGTGTATTATGAAGTACAGACTAGGTACTGCGCCGAGACTAAATCCAAGCAATGCCACCTATCCATCACCAGAGATCAGCGGTGACATCACTGAGAACACCTCCTATCCATCACCAGAGATCAGCAGTGACATCACTGAGAACACCTCCTATCCATCACCAGAGATCAGCGGTGACATCACTGAGAACACCTCCTATCCATCACCAGAGATCAGCGGTGACATCACTGAGAACACCTCCTATCCATCACCAGAGATCAGCGGTGACATCACTGAGAACACCTCCTATCCATCACCAGAGATCAGCGGTGACATCACTGAGAACACCTCCTATCCATCACCAGAGATCAGCGGTGACATCACTGAGAACACCGCCTATCCATCACCAGAGATCAGCGGTGACATCACTGAGAACACCGCCTATCCATCACCAGAGATCAGCGGTGACATCACTGAGAACACCTCCTATCCATCACCAGAGATCAGCGGTGACATCACTGAGAACACCTCCTATCCATCACCAGAGATCAGCGGTGACATCACTGAGAACACCTCCTATCCATCACCAGAGATCAGCAGTGACATCACTGAGAACACCTCCTATCCATCACCAGAGATCAGCGGTGACATCACTGAGAACACCTCCTATCCATCACCAGAGATCAGCGGTGACATCACTGAGAACACCTCCTATCCATCACCAGAGATCAGCGGTGACATCACTGAGAACACCACCTATCCATCACCAGAGATCAGCGGTGACATCACTGAGAACACCGCCTATCCATCACCAGAGATCAGCAGTGATATCACTGAGAACACCGCCTATCCATCACCAGAGATCAGCAGTGACATCACTGAGAACACCTCCTATCCATCACCAGAGATCAGCGGTGACATCACTGAGAACACCTCCTATCCATCACCAGAGATCAGCGGTGACATCACTGAGAACACCTCCTATCCATCACCAGAGATCAGAGGTGACATCACTGAGAACACCTCCTATCCATCACCAGAGATCAGCGGTGACATCACTGAGAACACCTCCTATCCATCACCAGAGATCAGCGGTGACATCACTGAGAACACCTCCTATCCATCACCAGAGATCAGCGGTGACATCACTGAGAACACCTCCTATCCATCACCAGAGATCAGCGGTGACATCACTGAGAACACCACCTATCCATCACCAGAGATCAGCAATGACATCACTGAGAACACCGCCTATCCATCACCAGAGATTAGCGGTGACATCACTGAGAACACCTCCTATCCATCACCAGAGATCAGCGGTGACATCACTGAGAACACCGCCTATCCATCACCAGAGATCAGCAGTGATATCACTGAGAACACCGCCTATCCATCACCAGAGATCAGCAGTGACATCACTGAGAACACCTCCTATCCATCACCAGAGATCAGCGGTGACATCACTGAGAACACCTCCTATCCATCACCAGAGATCAGCGGTGACATCACTGAGAACACCTCCTATCCATCACCAGAGATCAGAGGTGACATCACTGAGAACACCTCCTATCCATCACCAGAGATCAGCGGTGACATCACTGAGAACACCTCCTATCCATCACCAGAGATCAGCGGTGACATCACTGAGAACACCTCCTATCCATCACCAGAGATCAGCGGTGACATCACTGAGAACACCACCTATCCATCACCAGAGATCAGCAATGACATCACTGAGAACACCGCCTATCCATCACCAGAGATCAGCGGTGACATCACTGAGAACACCTCCTATCCATCACCAGAGATCAGCGGTGACATCACTGAGAACACCGCCTATCCATCACCAGAGATCAGCGGTGACATCACTGAGAACACCTCCTATCCATCACCAGAGATCAGCAGTGACATCACTGAGAACACCTCCTATCCATCACCAGAGATCAGCGGTGACATCACTGAGAACACCTCCTATCCATCACCAGAGATCAGCGGTGACATCACTGAGAACGCCTCCTATCCATCACCAGAGATCAGCGGTGACATCACTGAGAACATCGCCTATCCATCACCAGAGATCAGCAGTGACATCACTGAAAACACCGCCTATCCATCACCAGAGATCAGCGGTGACATCACTGAGAACACCGCCTATCCATCACCAGAGATCAGCGGTGACATCACTGAGAACACCTCCTATCCATCACCAGAGATCAGCGGTGACATCACTGAAAACACCGCCTATCCATCACCAGAGATCAGCGGTGACATCACTGAGAACACCTCCTATCCATCACCAGAGATCAGCAGTGACATCACTGAGAACACCACCTATCCATCACCAGAGATCAGCGGTGACATCACTGAGAACACCTCCTATCCATCACCAGAGATCAGCAGTGATATCACTGAGAACACCTCCTATCCATCACCAGAGATCAGCGGTGACATCACTGAGAACACCACCTATCCATCACCAGAGATCAGCGGTGATATCACTGAGAACACCTCCTATCCATCACCAGAGATCAGCGGTGATATCACTGAGAACACCTCCTATCCATCACCAGAGATCAGCGGTGACATCACTGAGAACACCTCCTATCCATCACCAGAGATCAGCAGTGACATCACTGAGAACACCTCCTATCCATCACCAGAGATCAGCGGTGACATCACTGAGAACCCCGCCTATCCATCACCAGAGATCAGCAGTGACATCACTGAGAACACCTCCTATCCATCACCAGAGATCAGCGGTGACATCACTGAGAACACCTCCTATCCATCACCAGAGATCAGCAGTGACATCACTGAGAACACCGCCTATCCATCACCAGAGATCAGCGGTGACATCACTGAGAACACCTCCTATCCATCACCAGAGATCAGCGGTGACATCACTGAGAACACCTCCTATCCATCACCAGAGATCAGCAGTGACATCACTGAGAACACCTCCTATCCATCACCAGAGATCAGCGGTGACATCACTGAGAACACCTCCTATCCATCACCAGAGATCAGCGGTGACATCACTGAGAACACCACCTATCCATCACCAGAGATCAGCGGTGACATCACTGAGAACACCTCCTATCCATCACCAGAGATCAGCAGTGACATCACTGAGAACACCTCCTATCCATCACCAGAGATCAGCGGTGACATCACTGAGAACACCGCCTATCCATCACCAGAGATCAGCAGTGACATCACTGAGAACACCTCCTATCCATCACCAGAGATCAGCGGTGACATCACTGAGAACACCTCCTATCCATCACCAGAGATCAGCAGTGACATCACTGAGAACACCGCCTATCCATCACCAGAGATCAGCGGTGACATCACTGAGAACACCTCCTATCCATCACCAGAGATCAGCGGTGACATCACTGAGAACACCTCCTATCCATCACCAGAGATCAGCAGTGACATCACTGAGAACACCTCCTATCCATCACCAGAGATCAGCGGTGACATCACTGAGAACACCTCCTATCCATCACCAGAGATCAGCGGTGACATCACTGAGAACACCGCCTATCCATCACCAGAGATCAGCGGTGACATCACTGAGAACACCTCCTATCCATCACCAGAGATCAGCGGTGACATCACTGATTATACCGCCTATCCATCACCAGAGATCAGCGGTGACATCACTGAGAACACCTCCTATCCATCACCAGAGATCAGCGGTGACATCACTGAGAACACCTCCTATTCATCACCAGAGATCAGCGGTGACATCACTGAGAACACCTCCTATCCATCACCAGAGATCAGCGGTGACATCACTGAGAACACCTCCTATCCATCACCAGAGATCAGCGGTGACATCACTGAGAACACCGCCTATCCATCACCAGAGATCAGCGGTGACATCACTGAGAACACCTCCTATCCATCACCAGAGATCAGCGGTGACATCACTGATTATACCGCCTATCCATCACCAGAGATCAGCGGTGACATCACTGAGAACACCGCCAATCCATCACCAGAGATCAGCGGTGACATCACTGAGAACACCTCCTATTCATCACCAGAGATCAGCGGTGACATCACTGAGAACACCTCCTATCCATCACCAGAGATCAGCGGTGACATCACTGAGAACACCTCCTATCCATCACCAGAGATCAGCGGTGACATCACTGAGAACACCTCCTATCCATCACCAGAGATCAGCAGTGACATCACTGAGAACACCTCCTATCCATCACCAGAGATCAGCAGTTACATCACTGAGAACACCTCCTATCCATCACCAGAGATCAGCGGTGACATCACTGAGAACACCTCCTATCCATCACCAGAGATCAGCGGTGACATCACTGAGAACACCTCCTATCCATCACCAGAGATCAGCAGTGACATCACTGAGAACACCGCCTATCCATCAGCAGAGATCAGCGGTGACATCACTGAGAACACCGCCTATCCATCACCAGAGATAAGCGGTGACATCACTGAGAACACCTCCTATCCATCACCAGAGATCAGCGGTGACATCACTGAGAACATCTCCTATCCATCACCAGAGATCAGCTGTGACATCACTGAGAACACCGCCTATCCATCACCAGAGATCAGCGGTGACATCACTGAGAACACCTCCTATCCATCACCAGAGATCAGCGGTGACATCACTGAGAACACCTCCTATCCATCACCAGAGATCAGCGGTGACATCACTGAGAACACCTCCTATCCATCACCAGAGATCAGCGGTGACATCACTGAGAACATCGCCTATCCATCACCAGTGACATCACTGAGAACACCTCCTATCCATCACCAGAGATCAGTGGCCGTGATTTCAATGCTTTCACACATACAGCAGATCATGGCCGGTTTTCCCACTGCAGTGTGTATTGGGGATCAGTCAGCAGTTACGTCACAGCCCGGATACATCACGGATTCGTCAGTAGTATTGGAGCGGTATATAGTGATGTCCTTTTGACGACCGCACAGGAGTGGGGGGGGGGGGGGGACCTGACAGGGAGGCAGGAGCGGGGAGCACATTTTACCGGGAGCGATTCCTATCATGGCAGCCGCTGATCAGAGATGACAAGTCAGGGAAGGGTCTCTGCCAACAACTATGGTTAGCGGCTCTTTATCTGATGTCATGCACTGTTAGGGAGTGTTGCTCTGCAGTGTAATTCTGCCGAGCTCTACAGCAGCTTTCTGAGCTTTTACATTGTGTTATTCTTTGCTTTCTGAACCCCGTACATCTGAGTTCAGGTTTTCTTTTGCAATTTTGTCACTAATGTCTGGGGAAAAAAATCACATCAAGTTTACTATGAAGTTACTCTTCACTGGACATTGTGCTCTATTCTAGATCCTGTATGTGTGATGTAGTGTTGGACATTGCTTCTTCCTCTGGGTTAGTGGTTTTTTTTTTGTTTTACTGATGATCATTGCTTCTTTCTCCGGGTCTTGTGTATGTTTTGTAGTTCTGGACATTGCTTCTTCCTCCGGGTCTTGTGTGTATTCTGGGCATTGCTTCTTCCTTCGGGTCTTGTTTATGTTCTGCACAATGCTTCTTCCTCGGGGTCTTGTGTGTGTTCTGGACATTGTTTCTTCCTCCGGGTCTTGTGTATGTTCTGGACATTGCTTCTTCCTGCGGGTCTTGTGTGTGTTCTGGACATTGCTTCTTCCTCCAGGTCTTGTGTGTGTTCTGGACATTGCTTCTTCCTCCAGGTCTTGTGTGTGTTCTGGACATTGCTTCTTCCTCCAGGTCTTGTGTGTGTTCTGGACATTGTTTCTTCCTGTGGGTCTTGTGTGTGTTCTGGACATTGCTTCTTCCTCCGGGTCTTGTGTGTGTTCTGGACATTGCTTCTTCCTGCGGGTCTTGTGTGTGTTCTGGACATTGTTTCTTCCTCCGGGTCTTGTGTGTGTTCTGGACATTGCTTTTTCCTGCGGGTCTTGTGTGTGTTCTGGACATTGCTTCTTCCTCCGGGTCTTGTGTGTGTTCTGGACATTGTTTCTTCCTGTGGGTCTTGTGTGTGTTCTGGACATTGCTTCTTCCTCCGGGTCTTGTGTGTGTTCTGGACATTGCTTCTTCCTGCGGGTCTTGTGTGTGTTCTGGACATTGCTTCTTCCTCCGGGTCTTGTGTGTGTTCTGGACATTGCTTCTTCCTTCGGGTCTTGTGTATGTTCTGGACAATGCTTCTTCCTCCAGGTCTTGTGCGTGTTCTGGACATTGCTTCTTCCTCCAGGTTTTGTGTGTGTTCTGGACATTGCTTCTTCCTCCAGGTCTTGTGTGTGTTCTGGACATTGCTTCTTCCTCCAGGTCTTGTGTGTGTTCTGGACATTGCTTCTTCCTGTGGGTCTTGTGTGTGTTCTGGACATTGCTTCTTCCTCCGGGTCTTGGGTATTCTAGAGTTCTGGACATTGCTTCTTCCTGTGGGTCTTGTGTGTGTTCTGGACATTGCTTCTTCCTCCGGGTCTTGTGTGTGTCCTGGACATTGCTTCTTCCTGCGGGTCTTGTGTGTGTTCTGGACATTGCTTCTTCCTCCGGGTCTTGTGTGTGTTCTGGACATTGCTTCTTCCTCCGGGTCTTGTGTGTGTTCTGGACATTGCTTCTTCCTTCGGGTCTTGTGCGTGTTCTGGACATTGCTTCTTCCTCCGGGTCTTGGGTATTCTAGAGTTCTGGACATTGCTTCTTCCTGCGGGTCTTGTGTGTGTTCTGGGCATTGCTTCTTCCTCTGGGTCTTGTGTGTGTTCTGGACATTGCTTCTTCCTCCGGGTCTTGGGTGTGTTCTGGACATTGTTTCTTCCTCCGGGTCTTGTGTATGTTCTGGACATTGCTTCTTCCTGCGGGTCTTGTGTGTGTTCTGGACATTGCTTCTTCCTCCAGGTCTTGTGTGTGTTCTGGACATTGTTTCTTCCTGTGGGTCTTGTGTATGTTCTGGACATTGCTTCTTCCTGCGGGTCTTGTGTGTGTTCTGGACATTGCTTCTTCCTCCGGGTCTTGTTTGTGTTCTGGACATTGCTTCTTCCTCCGGGTCTTGTGTGTGTTCTGGACATTGCTTCTTCCTCCGGGTCTTGTGTGTGTTCTGGACATTGCTTCTTCCTGCGGGTCTTGTGTGTGTTCTGGACATTGCTTCTTCCTCCGGGTCTTGTGTGTGTTCTGGACATTGCTTCTTCCTTCGGGTCTTGTGTATGTTCTGGACAATGCTTCTTCCTCCAAGTCTTGTGCGTGTTCTGGACATTGCTTCTTCCTCCAGGTCTTGTGTGTGTTCTGGACATTGCTTCTTCCTCCAGGTCTTGTGTGTGTTCTGGACATTGCTTCTTCCTCCAGGTCTTGTGTGTGTTCTGGACATTGCTTCTTCCTGTGGGTCTTGTGTGTGTTCTGGACATTGCTTCTTCCTCCGGGTCTTGGGTATTCTAGACTTCTGGACATTGCTTCTTCCTGTGGGTCTTGTGTGTTCTGGACATTGCTTCTTCCTCCGGGTCTTGTGTGTGTTCTGGACATTGCTTCTTCCTGCGGGTCTTGTGTGTGTTCTGGACATTGCTTCTTCCTCCGGGTCTTGTGTGTGTTCTGGACATTGCTTCTTCCTCCAGGTCTTGTGTGTGTTCTGGACATTGCTTCTTCCTTCGGGTCTTGTGCGTGTTCTGGACATTGCTTCTTCCTCCGGGTCTTGGGTATTCTAGAGTTCTGGACATTGCTTCTTCCTGCGGGTCTTGTGTGTGTTCTGGGCATTGCTTCTTCCTCTGGGTCTTGTGTGTGTTCTGGACATTGCTTCTTCCTCCGGGTCTTGGGTGTGTTCTGGACATTGTTTCTTCCTCCGGGTCTTGTGTATGTTCTGGACATTGCTTCTTCCTGCGGGTCTTGTGTGTGTTCTGGACATTGCTTCTTCCTCCAGGTCTTGTGTGTGTTCTGGACATTGTTTCTTCCTATGGGTCTTGTGTGTGTTCTGGACATTGCTTCGTCCTCCGGGTCTTGTGTATTCTAGAGTTCTGGACATTGCTTCTTCCTGCGGGTCTTGTGTGTGTTCTGGACATTGCTTCTTCCTCCGGGTCTTGTGTGTGTTCTGGACATTGCTTCTTCCTCCGGGTCTTGGGTGTGTTCTGGACATTGCTTCTTCCTCCGGGTCTTGTGTGTGTTCTGGACATTGTTTCTTCCTGTGGGTCTTGTGTGTGTTCTGGACATTGTTTCTTCCTGTGGGTCTTGTGTGTGTTCTGGACATTGTTTCTTCCTGTGGGTCTTGTGTGTGTGTTCTGAACATTGCTTCTTCCTGCGGGTCTTGTGTGTGTTCTGGACATTGTTTCTTCCTCCAGGTCTTGTGTGTGTTCTGGACATTGCTTCTTCCTCCAGGTCTTGTGTGTGTTCTGGACATTGTTTCTTCCTGTGGGTCTTGTGTGTGTTCTGGACATTGGTTCTTCCTGCGGGTCTTGTGTGTGTTCTGGACATTGCTTCTTCCTCCGGGTCTTGTGTGTGTTCTGGACATTGCTTCTTCCTCCGGGTCTTGTGTGTG
This sequence comes from Anomaloglossus baeobatrachus, assembly GCF_048569485.1. NCBI lineage: Eukaryota > Metazoa > Chordata > Amphibia > Anura > Aromobatidae > Anomaloglossus > Anomaloglossus baeobatrachus. Next base: position 9,095,490 of record NC_134364.1, on the reverse strand, counting down.
TTCTGGACATTGTTTCTTCCTGTGGGTCTTGTTTGTGTTCTGAACATTGCTTCTTCCTGCGGGACTTGTGTGTGTTGTGGACATTGTTTCTTCCTCCAGATCTTGTGTGTGTTCTGGACATTGCTTCTTCCTCCAGGTCTTGTGTGTGTTCTGGACATTGTTTCTTCCTGTGGGTCTAGTGTGTGTTCTGGACATTGTTTCTTCCTCCGGGTCTTGTGTGTGTTCTGGACATTGTTTCTTCCTGTGGGTCTTGTGTGTGTTCTGGACAATGCTTCTTCCTCCGGGTCTTGTGTGTGTTCTGGACATTGCTTCTTCCTCCTGGTCTTGTGTGTGTTCTGGACATTGCTTCTTTCTTCGGGTCTTGTGTATGTTCTGGACAATGCTTCTTCCTCCGGGTCTTGTGTGTGTTCTGGACATTGCTTCTTCCTCTGGGTCTTGTGTGTGTTTTGGACATTGCTTCTTCCTCCGGGTCTTGTGTATGTGTTCTGGACATTACTTCTTCCTCCGGGTCTTGTGTGTGTTCTGGACATTGCTTTTTCCTCCAGGTCTTGTGTGTGTTCTGGACATTGTTTCTTCCTGTGGGTCTTGTGTATGTTCTGGACATTGCTTCTTCCTCCGGGTCTTGTGTGTGTTCTGGACATTGTTTCTTCATGTGGGTCTTTTGTATGTTCTGGACATTGTTTCTTCCTCCAGTTCTTGTGTATGTTCTGGACATTGTTTCTTCCTGCGGGTCTTGTGTATGTTCTGGACATTGCTTCTTCCTCCAGGTCTTGTGTGTGTTCTGGACATTGCTTCTTCCTCCAGGTCTTGTGTGTGTTCTGGACATTGCTTCTTCCTCCAGGTCTTGTGTGTGTTCTGGACATTGCTTTTTCCTCCAGGTCTTGTGTGTGTTCTGGACATTGCTTCTTCCTGCGGGTCTTGTGTGTGTTCTGGACATTGTTTCTTCCTGTGGGTCTTGTGTGTTTTCTGGACTTTGCTTCTTCCTCCAGGTCTTGTGTGTTTTCTGGACATTGCTTCTTCCTGCGGGTCTTGTGTGTGTTCTGGACATTGCTTCTTCCTCCAGGTCTTGTGTGTGTTCTGGACATTGCTTCTTCCTCCAGGTCTTGTGTGTGTTCTGGACATTGTTTCTTCCTGTGGGTCTTGTGTGTGTTCTGGACATTGCTTCTTCCTGCGGGTCTTGTGTGTGTTCTGGACATTGCTTCTTCCTCCGGGTCTTGTGTGTGTTCTGGACATTGCTTCTTCCTCCAGGTCTTGTGTGTGTTCTGGACATTGTTTCTTCCTGTGGGTCTTGTGTGTGTTCTGGACATTGTTTCTTCCTGTGGGTCTTGTGTGTGTTCTGGACATTGTTTCTTCCTGTGGGTCTTGTGTGTGTTCTGGACATTGCTTCTTCCTGCCGGTCTTGTGTGTGTTCTGGACATTGTTTCTTCCTCCAGGTCTTGTGTGTGTTCTGGACATTGCTTCTTCCTCCAGGTCTTGTGTGTGTTCTGGACATTGTTTCTTCCTTTGGGTCTTTTGTGTGTTCTGGACATTGTTTCTTCCTGTGGGTCTTGTGTGTGTTCTGGACATTTTTTCTTCCTGTGGGTCTTGTGTGTGTTCTGGACATTGCTTCTTCCTTCGGGTCTTGTGTGTGTTCTGGACATTGTTTCTTCCTCCAGGTCTTGTGTGTGTTCTGGACATTGTTTCTTCCTGTGGGTCTTGTGTGTGTTCTGGACATTGTTTCTTCCTCCGGGTCTTGTGTGTATTCTGGACATTGCTTCTTCCTGTGGGTCTTGTGTGTGTTCTGGACATTGTTTCTTGCTGTGGGTCTTGTGTGTGTTCTGGACATTGCTTCTTCCTGTGGGTCTTGTGTGTGTTCTGGACATTGTTTCTTCCTGTGGGTCTTGTGTGTGTTCTGGACATTGCTTCTTCCTCCGGGTCTTGTGTGTGTTCTGGACATTGTTTCTTCCTGTGGGTCTTGTGTGTGTTCTGGACATTGTTTCTTCCTGTGGGTCTTGTGTGTGTTCTGGACATTGTTTCTTCCTGTGGGTCTTGTGTGTGTTCTGGACATTGCTTCTTCCTGCGGGTCTTGTGTGTGTTCTGGACATTGTTTCTTCCTCCAGGTCTTGTGTGTGTTCTGGACATTGCTTCTTCCTCCAGGTCTTGTGTGTGTTCTGGACATTGTTTCTTCCTGTGGGTCTTTTGTGTGTTCTGGACATTGTTTCTTCCTGTGGGTCTTGTGTGTGTTCTGGACATTGTTTCTTCCTGTGGGTCTTGTGTGTGTTCTGGACATTGCTTCTTCCTTCGGGTCTTGTGTGTGTTCTGGACATTGTTTCTTCCTCCAGGTCTTGTGTGTGTTCTGGACATTGTTTCTTCCTGTGGGTCTTGTGTGTGTTCTGGACATTGTTTCTTCCTCCGGGTCTTGTGTGTATTCTGGACATTGCTTCTTCCTGTGGGTCTTGTGTGTGTTCTGGACATTGTTTCTTGCTGTGGGTCTTGTGTGTGTTCTGGACATTGCTTCTTCCTGTGGGTCTTGTGTGTGTTCTGGACATTGCTTCTTCCTGCGGGTCTTGTGTGTGTTCTGGACATTGTTTCTTCCTCCAGGTCTTGTGTGTGTTCTGGACATTGTTTCTTCCTGTGGGTCTTGTGTGTATTCTGGACATTGCTTCTTCCTGTGGGTCTTGTTTGTGTTCTGAACATTGCTTCTTCCTGTGGGTCTTGTGTGTATTCTGGACATTGCTTCTTCCTGCGGGTCTTGTGTGTGTTCTGGACATTGTTTCTTCCTGTGGGTCTTGTGTGTGTTCTGGACATTGTTTCTTCCTGTGGGTCTTGTGTGTGTTCTGGACATTGTTTCTTCCTGTGGGTCTTGTGTGTGTTCTGGACATTGTTTCTTCCTCCGGGTCTTGTGTGTATTCTGGACATTGCTTCTTCCTGTGGGTCTTGTGTGTGTTCTGGACATTGTTTCTTGCTGTGGGTCTTGTGTGTGTTCTGGACATTGCTTCTTCCTGTGGGTCTTGTGTGTGTTCTGGACATTGTTTCTTCCTGCGGGTCTTGTGTGTGTTCTGGACATTGCTTCTTCCTGTGGGTCTTGTGTGTGTTCTGGACATTGCTTCTTCCTGTGGGTCTTGTGTGTGTTCTGGACATTGTTTCTTGCTGTGGGTCTTGTGTGTGTTCTGGACATTGCTTCTTCCTGCGGGTCTTGTGTGTGTTCTGGACATTGTTTCTTCCTGTGGGTCTTGTGTGTTTTCTGGACATTGTTTCTTGCTGTGGGTCTTGTGTGTGTTCTGGACATTGTTTCTTCCTCCGGGTCTTGTGTGTATTCTGGACATTGCTTCTTCCTGTGGGTCTTGTGTGTGTTCTGGACATTGTTTCTTGCTGTGGGTCTTGTGTGTGTTCTGGACATTGCTTCTTCCTGTGGGTCTTGTGTGTGTTCTGGACATTGTTTCTTCCTGTGGGTCTTGTGTGTGTTCTGGACATTGCTTCTTCCTGCGGGTCTTGTGTGTGTTCTGGACATTGTTTCTTCCTGTGGGTCTTGTGTGTGTTCTGGACATTGTTTCTTCCTGTGGGTCTTGTGTGTGTTCTGGACATTGTTTCTTCCTGCGGTTCTTGTGTGTGTTCTGGACATTGCTTCTTCCTGTGGGTCTTGTGTGTGTTCTGGACATTGTTTCTTCCTCCGGGTCTTGTGTGTATTCTGGACATTGCTTCTTCCTGTGGGTCTTGTGTGTGTTCTGGACATTGTTTCTTCCTCCGGGTCTTGTTGTTCTGGACATTGTTTCTTCCTCCGGGTCTTGTGTGTCTTCTCTGTCGTATTCTCCAGAATCTTCCGCGTCTTCCTTCTTTATCTGTGGGTCGTGTTCTCTGGTCTGTACATTATTCAGTGTAGACTTTAGGAGTCTCCCGGGAGGAGTAATCTGCAGTAATAAATGTTCCCTCTGCTCCTTGTTAATGTTTATCTGTCTATTATACTAAACTGTTAACCGTTCATTCTAACGAGCCTGTGGTTCAGGTAGGCGCTGGCCGGAACAGTGCGAAGGGCTGGCGGGCACTGTGCGGAGGGCTAGCAGGAACAGTGCGGAGCAGTGGTGGGCACTGTGCGGAGCGGTGGCGGGCACTGTGCGTAGCAGTGGCAGGAACTGTGCAGAGGGCTGGCAGGCACTGTGCGGAGCGCTGGCGGGAACTGTGCGGAGGGCTGGCGGGCACTGTGCTGAGGGCTGGCGGGCACTGTGCGGAGCGGTGGCGGGCACTGTGCGGAGGGCTGGCGGGCACTGTGCGGAGGGCTGGCGGGCACTGTGCTGAGGGCTGGCGGGCACTGTGCTGAGGGCTGGCGGGCACTGTGCGGAGCGGTGGCGGGCACTGTGCAGAGGGCTGGCAGACACTGTGCGGAGGGCTGGCGGGCACTGTGCTTAGGGCTGGCGGGCACTGTGCAGAGGGCTGGCGGGCACTGTGCGGAGTGGTGGCGCGCACTGTGCAGAGGGCTGGCGGGCACTGTGCGGAGGGCTGGCGGGCACTGTGCGGAAGTCTGGTGGGCACTGTGCAGAGGGCTGGCGGGCACTGTGCAGAGGGTTGGCGGGCACTGTGCGCAGGGCTGGTGGGCACTGTGCAGAGGGCTGGCGGGCACTGTGCGGAGGGCTGGCGGGCACTGAGCAGAGGGATGGTGGGCACTGTGCGGAGGGCTGGCGGGCACTGTGCAGAGGGCTGGTGGGCACTGTGCAGAGGGCTGGAGGGCACTGTGCGGATGGCTGGCTGGCACTGTGCAGAGGGCTGGCTGGCCCTGTGCAGAGGGCTGGCGGGCACTTTGCGGAGGGGTGGCGGGCACTGTGCGGAGCGGTGGCGGGCACTGTGCAGAGGGCTGGAGGGCACTGTGCGGAGGGCTGGCTGGCACTGTGCAGAGGGCTGGCAGGCACTGTGCGGGGAGGTGGCGGGCACTGTGCAGAGGGCTGGCGGGCACTGTGCGGAGCGGTGGCGGGCACTGTGCGGAGGGCTGGCGGGCACTGTGGCACTGCGTGGAGCGCTGTTGTCTGTATTATTTTCAGGCCACACTCTTGCCAGTATCATGAGTCCGAGCACCCCGCATGTCTTCCGGATCGCCGGCGGCTCGTATAAAGGCTCCGCTCCTGATGGCGCTTCTGTGAGTGCAGCAATCATGTAATGTGTTCCTTTCCTCCTAGTTTGGCGCTGCACCCGGAGAGGCTGCTGGTGGCTACTGGGCAAGTCGGGAAGGAGCCGTATATCTGCGTGTGGGACTCCTACTCCGTGCAGACAGTCTCCATACTGAAGGATGTACACACTCACGGGGTCGCCTGCCTGGCGTTTGATCTGGACGGTCAGGTGGGTGCACAAAGCTGCAATAAGATGCATTGTCAAATGTACGGGGGCCGCACAATGTCATGTGGTTTAGGAGGCAAATCCTCATGGTGCACAGCGTAGCACATTGGTGGGCACAGGAGCCAGTGATTCTGTTATAGCTGTTCTCCATTGTTGGCTGCTGGAGCCGGCTGTTTTCCATTGGTGGCTGCTGGAGCCGGCTGTTCTCCATTGGTGGATGCTGTAGCCGGCTGATCTCCATTGGTGGATGCTGTAGCCGGCTGTTCTCCATTAAGTGCAGGGGCCTACTTTTCTCCATTGGTGTTGCTGGTGCCGGCTATTCTCCATTGGTAATTGGTGTGCTCAGGCCAGCTGTTCTCCATTAGTGATTGGTGGACTCGGGCTGACTGTTCTTAGGCCGGCTGTTCTCCATTGGTGGATATAGGGGCCAGCTGTTCTCCATTGGTGGGTATAGGGGCCGACTGTTCTCCATTGGTGGATATAGGGGCCGACTGTTCTCCATTGGTGGGTATAGGGGCCGGCTGTTCTCCATTGGTGGATATAGGGGCCGGCTGTTCTCCATTGGTGGGTATAGGGGCCGGCTGTTCTCCATTGGTGGGCGCAGGAGTCGGCTGTTCTCCATTGGTTGGTGCAGGTGCCGGCTGTTCTCCATTAGTGATTGGTGGACTCGGGCTGACTGTTCTCCATTTGGCTTAGGCCGACTGTTCTCCATTGGTGGGTATAGGGGCCGACTGTTCTCCATTGGTGGGTATAGGGGTATAGAGGCCGGCTGTTCTCCATTGGTGGGTATAGGGGCTGGCTGTTCTCCATTGGTGGGTATAGGGGCCGGCTGTTCTCCATTGGTGGGTATAGGGGCCGGCTGTTCTCCATTGGTGGGTGCTGGAGCCGGCTGTTATCCATTGGTGGGTGCTGGAGCTGACTGTTCTCCATTGGTGGGTTATAGGGGCCGGCTGTTCTCCATTGGTGTGTATAGGGGCCGGCTGTTCTCCATTGGTGGCTGCAGGAGCTGGCTGTTCTCCATTTGTGGGTGCAGGAGCCGGGTGTTCTCCATTGGTAGGTGCTGGAGCCGGCTGTTCTCCATTGGTAGGTGCTGGAGCCGGCTGTTCTCCATTGGTTGGCGCAAGAGCCGGCTGTTCTCCATTGGTGGGTGCTGGAGCAGGCTGTTCTCCATTGATGGATGCTGGAGCCGGCTGTTCTCCATTGGTGGGCATAGGAGCCAGTGATTCTGTTATAGCTGTTCTCCATTGGTGGCTGCTGGAGCCGGCTGTTCTCCATTGGTGGCTGCTGGAGCCAGCTGTTCTCCATTGGTGTTTGCTGGAGCCGGCTGTTCTCCATTGGTGGGTGCTGGAGCCGGCTGTTCTCCATTGGTGGGCATAGGAGCCAGTGATTCTGTTATAGCTGTTCTCCATTGGTGGCTGCTGGAGCCGGCTGTTCTCCATTGGTGGCTGCTGGAGCCAGCTGTTCTCCATTGGTGTTTGCTGGAGCCGGCTGTTCTCCATTGGTTGGTGCTGGAGCCGGCTGTTCTCCATTGGTGGGTGCTGGAGCCGGCTGTTCTCCATTGGTGGGTGCTGGAGCCGGCTGTTCTCCATTGGTGGGTGATGGAGCTGGCTGTTCTCCATTGGTGGGCACAAGAACCAGCTGTTTTCCATTGGTGGGTGCAGGAGCTGTCTGTTCTCCATTGGTGGGTGCAGGATCTGGCTGTTCTCCATTGGTGGGTGCTGGAGCCGGCTGTTCTCCATTGGTTGGCGCAAGAGCCGGCTGTTCTCCATTGGTGGGTGCTGGAGCCGGCTGTTCTCCATTGATGGATGCTGGAGCTGGCTGTTCTCCATTGGTGGGTGCAGGAGCCGGCTGTTCTCCATTGGTGGATCCTGGAGCGGCTGTTCTCCATTGGTGGATGCTGGAGCCGGCTGTTCTCCTACTCTTCATTGGTGTTGCTGGTGCCGGCTATTCTCCATTGGTGGTCACAGGGGTCGGCTGTTCTCCATTAGTGATTGGTGGACTCGGCTGACTGTTCTTGGGCCGGCTGTTCTCCATTGGTGGATATAGGGGCCGGCTGTACTCCATTGGTGGGTATAGGGGCTGGCTGTTCTCCATTGGTGGGTATAGGGGCCAGCTGTTCTCCATTGGTGTATATAGGGGCCGACTGTTCTCCATTGGTGGGTATAGGGGCCAGCTGTTCTCCATTGGTGGATATAGGGGCCGGCTGTTCTCCATTGGTGGGTATAGGGGCCGGCTGTTCTCAATTGGTGGGTATAGGGGGCCGGCTGTTCTCCATTCCTGGGTATAGGGGCCGGCTGTTCTCCATTGGTGGATATAGGGGCCGGCTGTTCTCCATTGGTGGGTATAGGGGCCGGCTATTCTCCATTGGTGGTCACAGGGGTCGGCTGTTCTCCATTGGTAATTGGTGGGCTCAGGCCGGCTGTTCTCCATTAGTGATTGGTGGACTCGGTCTGACTGTTCTTAGGCTGGCTGTTCACCATTGGTGGCTGCTGGAGCCGGCTGTTCACCATTGGTGGCTGCTGGAGCCGGCTGTTCTCCATCGGTGGGTGCTGGAGCCGGCTGTTCTCTATTGGTGGCTGCTGGAGCCGGCTGTTCTCCATTGTTGGGTGCTGGAGCCGGCTGATCTCCATTGTTGGGTGCTGGAGCCGGCTGTTCTCCCTTGGTGGATGCTGGAGCCGGCTGTTCTCCATTGGTGGTTGCTGGAGCCAGCTATTCTCCATTGGTTGGTGCAGGGGCCGGCTGTTCTCCATTAGTGATTGGTGGACTCGGGCTGACTGTTCTCCATTTGGCTTAGGCCGGCTGTTCTCCATTAGTGGGTATAGGGGCCGGCTGTTCTCCATTGGTGGGTATAGGGGCCGGCTGTTCTCCATTGGTGGGTATAGGGGCCGGCTGTTCTCCATTGGTGGGTATAGGGGCCGGCTGTTCTCCATTGGTGGGTGCTGGAGCCGGCTGTTCTCCTTTGGTGGGTATAGGGGCCGGCTGTTCTCCATTGGTGGGTATAGGGGCCGGCTGTTCTCAATTGGTGGGTATAGGGGCCGGCTGTTCTCCATTGGTGGGTATAGGGGCCGGCTGTTCTCCATTGGTGGGTATAGGGGCCAGCTGTTCTCCATTGGTGGGTATAGGGGTATAGGGGCCGGCTGTTCTCCATTGGTGGGTGCTGGAGCCGGCTGTTCTCCATTGGTGGGTATAGGGGCCGGCTGTTCTCCATTGGTGGGTATAGGGGCCGGCTGTTCTCCATTGGTGGATATAGGGGCCGGCTGTTCTCAATTGGTGGGTATAGGGGCCGGCTGTTCTCCATTGGTGGGTATAGGGGCCGGCTGTTCTCCATTGGTGAGTATAGGGGCCGGCTGTTCTCCATTGGTGGATATAGGGGCTGGCTGTTCTCCATTGGTGGGTATAGGGGCCGGCTATTCTCCATTGGTGGTCACAGGGGTCGGCTGTTCTCCATTGGTGGGTATAGGGGCCGGCTGTTCTCCATTGGTGGGTATAGGGGCCGGCTGTTCTCCATTGGTGGATATAGGGGCCGGCTGTTCTCAATTGGTGGGTATAGGGGCCGGCTGTTCTCCATTGGTGGGTATAGGGGCCGGCTGTTCTCCATTGGTGAGTATAGGGGCCGGCTGTTCTCCATTGGTGGATATAGGGGCCGGCTGTTCTCCATTGGTGGGTATAGGGGCCGGCTGTTCTCCATTGGTGGGTATAGGGGGCCGGCTGTTCTCCATTGGTGGGTATAGGGGCCGGCTGTTCTCCATTGGTGGATATAGGGGCTGGCTGTTCTCCATTGGTGGGTATAGGGGCCGGCTATTCTCCATTGGTGGTCACAGGGGTCGGCTGTTCTCCATTGGTAATTGGTGGGCTCAGGCCGGCTGTTCTCCATTAGTGATTGGTGGACTCGGGCTGACTGTTCTTAGGCTGGCTGTTCACCATTGGTGGCTGCTGGAGCCGGCTGTTGACCATTGGTGGCTGCTGGAGCCGGCTGTTCTCCATCGGTGGGTGCTGGAGCCGGCTGTTCTCTATTGGTGGCTGCTGGAGCCGGCTGTTCTCCATTGGTAAGTGCTGGAGCCGGCTGTTCTCCATTGGTGGGCGCAGGAGCCGGCTGTTCTCCATTGGTGGGTGCTGGGGTTGGCTGTTCTCCATTGGTGGCTGCTGGAGCCGGCTGTTCTCCATTGGTGGGTGCTGGAGCCGGCTGTTCTCCATTGGTGGGTGCTGGAGCCGGCTGTTCTCCATTGGTGGGGGCTGGAGCCGGCTGTTCTCCATTAGTGGGTGCTGGAGCCGGCTGTTCTCCATTGGTGGGTGCTGGAGCCAGCTGTTCTCCATTGGTGGGTGCTGGAGCCGGCTGTTCTCCATTGGTGGGTGCTGGAGCCGGCTGTTCTCCATTGGTGGGTGCTGGAGCCGGCTGTTCTCCATTGGTGGATGCTGTAGCCGGCTGTTCTCCATTGGTGGGTGCTGGAGCCAGCTATTCTCCATTGGTTGGTGCAGGGTCCGGCTGTTCTCCATTAGTGATTGGTTGACTCGGGCTGACTGTTCTCCATTTGGCTTAGGCCAGCTGTTCTCCATTGGTGGGTATAGGGGCCGGCTGTTCTCCATTGGTGGGTATAGGGGCCGGCTGTTCTCCATTGGTGGGTATAGGGGCCGGCTGTTCTCCATTGGTGGGTATAGGGGCCGGCTGTTCTCCATTGGTGGGTGCTGGAGCCGGCTGTTCTCCATTGGTGGGTATAGGGGCCGGCTGTTCTCCATTGGTGGGTATAGGGGCCGGCTGTTCTCCATTGGTGGATATAGGGGCCGGATGTTCTCAATTGGTGGGTATAGGGGCCGGCTGTTCTCCATTGGTGGGTATAGGGACTGGCTGTTCTCCATTGGTGGGTATAGGGGCCGGCTGTTCTCCATTGGTGGGTATAGGGGCCGGCTGTTCTCCATTGGTGGGTGCTGGAGCCGGCTGTTCTCCATTGGTGGGTATAGGGGCCGGCTGTTCTCCATTGGTGGGTATAGGGGCCGGCTGTTCTCCATTGGTGGATATAGGGGCCGGCTGTTCTCAATTGGTGGGTATAGGGGCCGGCTGTTCTCCATTGGTGGGTATAGGGGCCGGCTGTTCTCAATTGGTGGGTATAGGGGCCGGCTGTTCTCCATTGGTGGGTATAGGGGCCGGCTGTTCTCCATTGGTGGGTATAGGGGCCGGCTGTTCTTCATTGGTGGGTATAGGGGCCGGCTGTTCTCCATTGGTGGGTGCTGGAGCCGGCTGTTCTCCATTGGTGGGTGCTGTAGCCGGCTGTTCTCCATTAGTGGGTGCTGGAGCCGGCTGTTCTCCATTGGTGGGTGCTGGAGCCGGCTGTTCTCTATTGTTGGGTGCTGGAGCCGGCTGTTCTCCATTGTTGGGTGCTGGAGCCGGCTGTTCTCCATTGGTGGATGCTGTAGCCGGCTGTTCTCCATTGGTGGGTGCTGGAGCCAGCTGTTCTCCATTGGTTGGTGCAGGGGCCGGCTGTTCTCCATTAGTGATCGGTGGACTCGGGCTGACTGTTCTCCATTTGGCTTAGGCCGGCTGTTCTCCATTGGTGGGTATAGGGGCCGGCTGTTCTCCATTGGTGGGTATAGGGGCCGGCTTTTCTCCATTGGTGGGTATAGGGGCCAGCTGTTCTCCATTGGTGGGTATAGGGGCCAGCTGTTCTCCATTGGTGGGTGCTGGAGCCGGCTGTTCTCCATTGGTGGCTATAGGGGCCGGCTGTTCTTCATTGGTGGGTATAGGGGCCGGCTGTTCTCCATTGGTGGATATAGGGGCCGGCTGTCCTCAATTGGTGGGTATAGGGGCCGGCTGTTCTCCATTGGTGGGTATAGGGGCTGGCTGTTCTCCATTGGTGGGTATAGGGGTAGGCTGTTCTCCATTGGTGGGTATAGGGGCCGGCTGTTCTCCATTGGTGGGTGCTGGGGCCGGCTGTTCTCCATTGGTGGGTATAGGGGCCGGCTGTTCTCAATTGGTGGGTATAGGGGCCGGCTGTTCTCCATTGGTGGGTATAGGGGCTGGCTGTTCTCCATTGGTGGGTATAGGGGCCGGCTGTTCTCCATTGGTGGGTGCTGGGGCCGGCTGTTCTCCATTGGTGGGTATAGGGGCCGGCTGTTCTCCATTGGTGGGTGCTGGAGCCGGCTGTTCTCCATTGGTGGGTGCTGGAGCTGACTGTTCTCCATTGGTGGGTATACGGGCCGGCTGTTCTCCATTGGTGGGTATAGGGGCCGGCTGTTCTCCATTGGTGGGTATAGGGGCCGGCCGTTCTCCATTGGTGGGTATAGGGGCCGGCTGTTCTCCATTGGTGGGTATAGGGGCCGGCTGTTCTCCATTGGTGGGTATAGGGGCCGGCTGTTCTCCATTGGTGGGTTTAGGGGCCGGCTGTTCTCCATTGGTGGGTATAGGGGCCGGCTGTTCTCCATTGGTGGGTATAGGGGCCGGCTGTTCTTCATTGGTGGGTGCAGTTCCCAGTGGCGCAGGGACCGCTCTTTACTGTGTAGGGATTATAATCATGACTTCTCCTCTCTTTTCTCCCTGTTCCCTTCTCCTCCCGCAGCGTCTGGTGTCCGTCGGCCTCGACTCCAAGAACACGATTTGTGTATGGGACTGGAGGAAAGGGAAGATGCTGTCTATGGCTCCGGGCCACACTGACAGGGTATGGGGGTTACCTAAGGCCGGGGGGCACCCTACAGAGCATAAGCACAGGCCCCAGATATATATATACCTGCTGGTGGGATCTGTAGATATTTGTATGGTTGCATACAGAGGCAGGTCGTCTTTATTTGCGTTCTCTATCCTGTGGCTCTTCAGTTCTTGTGAGACTACAACTCCCATCATGCCCTGGCAGGCTGAGCCGGACCGTTCCAATCCCCGATCAGTCCTGTTGATGTGAGGGCCCCGCTTTTTGCTCGTCTGTGGCCCCTGCCGTGGGCCGTGTCCGGTGATGCTGCCGTATTATATGTCATTGCTTTCTTCCAGATCTTCGACATCTCGTGGGATCTCTATCAGCCGAACAAGCTGGTCAGCTGCGGGGTGAAGCACATCAAGGTCAGCCCCTCGCGGTCACACTGGTCACGTCTGTGTTTATGGCACATTGGTATATCGTTTCTCGCTCTGCCAGTTTTTCATTATTCTTGCTTCACATTATACTGCCTCTCCAGACTGCACAGACTTGTTTCATGCCCATATAACTGCAGTTTTCCTGACTTGTGGTGTCCCGGGGCGGGTCTGTAGATACCCCTGCAAGAAGGCCTGCGGAGACACCATCACATGTTTCTCAACGCTGGCAGGAAACTAGCCAGGTCTTTCACCGGGAAGGAACAACCACGGGAAGGGCAGTCTCCAATCAAGGAGACCACCTATGCCAAACATGGTATCCATCCACAGACAGCCGTTTCGGGGTATTTGCCCCTCATCAGTGTGGAGTAGGAATCTGGCTAGTTTGACATTGTCTAGTAAAAGACTATGTGAGCAAGGATGGTTGACCTTAGGGAGATCAACATCCACCACTGCGGAGACACCATCACGTGTTTCTCAACGCAGTGATTCTAGAAAAATTTCCTAGGGGGCATTGCTCTAGAATCACTGCGTTGAGAAACACGTGATGGTGTCTCCGCAGTGGTGGATGTTGATCTCCCTAAGGTCAACCATCCTTGCTCATGTAGATACCCCTGCACCTGCCCCCCCTCCGCTCTGTGCACCTGTCCTGCACCTGTCCTGCCCCCCACCGCTCTGTGCACCTGTCCTGCCCCCCACCGCTCTGTGCACCTGTCCTGCCCCCCACCGCTCTGTGCACCTGTCCTGCCCCCCACCGCTCTGTGCACCTGTCCTGCCCCCCACCGCTCTGTGCACCTGTCCTGCCCCCCACCGCTCTGTGCACCTGTCCTGCCCCCCGCTGCTCTGTGCACCTGTCCTGCCCCCGCCGCTCTGTGCATCTGTCCTGCCCCCGCCGCTCTGTGCACCTGTCCTGCCCCCGCCGCTCTGTGCACCTGTCCTGCCCCCGCCGCTCTTTGCACCTTTCCTCCCCCCGCCGCTCTGTGCACCTGTCCTGCCCCCGCCGCTCTGTGCACCTGTCCTGCCCCCGCCGCTCTTTGCACCTTTCCTCCCCCCGCCGCTCTGTGCACCTGTCCTGCCCCCGCCGCTCTGTGCACCTGTCCTGCCCCCGCCGCTCTTTGCACCTTTCCTCCCCCCACCGCTCTGTGCACCTGTCCTGCCCCCGCCGCTCTGTGCATCTGTCCTGCCCCCGCCGCTCTGTGCACCTGTCCTGCCCCCGCCGCTCTGTGCACCTGTCCTGCCCCCGCCGCTCTTTGCACCTTTCCTCCCCCCGCCGCTCTGTGCACCTGTCCTGCCCCCGCCGCTCTGTGCACCTGTCCTGCCCCCGCCGCTCTGTGCACCTGTCCTCCCCCCGCCGCTCTGTGCACCTGTCCTGCCCCCGCCGCTCTTTGCACCTTTCCTCCCCCCGCCGCTCTGTGCACCTGTCCTGCCCCCGCCGCTCTGTGCACCTGTCCTGCCCCCGCCGCTCTGTGCACCTGTCCTGCCCCGCCGCTCTTTGCACCTTTCCTCCCCCCACCGCTCTGTGCACCTGTCCTGCCCCCGCCGCTCTTTGCACCTTTCCTCGTGCCGCCAGATAAGCAGCGGGACGCGCTCTGCGCAGACAGCGCCACTTGAGTAACATTTCACTGCACTGTTTACTCTGAATTATTTATCTCATCACATGAATTATTTATAGAAAGATAAATATTTAACGTCACACCGAGGCCGCTCTGCCGAACCGGGGCACGCACCAAATAACGGGACGCACGGAGCGCGGAGAACATCATCCTAACAAGGCTCCGCCGCTCAGAGACCCCCAATACTACATATAGAACTTCAGTGCAGCAAGAAAGCAATCACCAGAAAGGGAAGGATACTAGAGAATGTGATAGTGATCTGTACCAGCAGAATAGTGAGTGCAGCTCTGGAGTATAATACAGAAGGTAACTCAGGATCAGTAATGTAATGTATGTACACAGTGACTGCACCAGCAGAATAGTGAGTGCAGCTCTGGAGTATAATACCAGAGGTAACTTAGGATCAGTAATGTAATGTATGTACACAGTGACTGCACCAGCAGAATAGGGAGTGCAGCTCTGGAGTATAATACCGGAGGTAACTCAGGATCAGTAATGTAATGTATGTACACAGTGACTGCACCAGCTGAATAGTGAGTGCAGCTCTGGAGTATAATACCGGAGGTAACTCAGGATCAGTAATGTAATGTATGTACACAGTGACTGCACCAGCAGAATAGTGAGTGCAGCTCTGGAGTATAATACCGGAGGTAACTCAGGATCAGTAATGTAATGTATGTACACAGTGACTGCACCAGCAGAATAGTGAGTGCAGCTCTGGAGTATAATACCGGAGGTAACTCAGGATCAGTAATGTAATGTATGTACACAGTGACTGCACCAGCAGAATAGTGAGTGCAGCTCTGGAGTATAATACCGGAGGTAACTCAGGATCAGTAATGTAATGTATGTACACAGTGACTGCACCAGCAGAATAGGGAGTGCAGCTCTGGAGTATAATACCGGAGGTAACTCAGGATCAGTAATGTAATGTATGTACACAGTGACTGCACCAGCAGAATAGTGAGTGCAGCTCTGGAGTATAATACCGGAGGTAACTCAGGATCAGTAATGTAATGTATGTACACAGTGACTGCACCAGCAGAATAGTGAGTGCAGCTCTGGAGTATAATACCGGAGGTAACTCAGGATCAGTAATGTATGTACACAGTGACTGCACCAGCAGAATAGTGAGTGCAGCTCTGGGGTATAATACAGGATAAGTAATATATCTGCACAGAGACATGACACCAGACAGCTTATACTGAATTTCTAGCTCATCTATGACTGCTGACAACCTGCCTGTTTACATGTGTGAGAGGTTGTCAGCCCCGCCCCCTGGGGATGACATCAGTGATTATATATGATGTGTATGACTAGTTGGGGCTCCTCCTCTTTGTCTATTTTCTGAGCTGTGCTCGTCCTTATTCCCTATGATGTCTGTGTTGTGATGGGCAGATGACGGCCGCGGACGTCCCTTTTCCAGCAGAGCAGAATCGATCCGTCATCCGGTGTAATTGGCGGTTTTCTCTGCATTGTGCGGCTCAGCTCCAGCGGCTTCCAGGGCTCTGATCCATTTAGCTCTTATTTGAGGAGGAAATGGCTCTTAAAGTAATTACCTGGGGCCGGGCGCTTCGTTATCAGATTGACATGATTTATATGGAAATGCGGCTTCTGCTGCCGCATGAAAGACGGTGACGTGCGGCCCGAGTCTGGTGTGATGGCGGGGGACGGCCCCTAGTCTGGTGTTATTTGGGGAACGGCCCCTAGTCGGGTGTGATGGCGGGGGACGGCCCCTAGTCGGGTGTGATGGCGGGGGATGGCCTCTAGTCTGGTGTGATGGTGGGGGACGGCCCCTAGTCTGGTGTGATGGCGGGCCTGAGTCTGGTGTGATGGCGGGCCTGAGTCTGGTGTGATGGCGGGCCTGACTCTGGTGTGATGGCGGGGGACGGCTCCGAGTCTGGTGTGATGGCGGGGGACGGCCTCTAGTCTGGTGTGATGGCGGGGGACGGCCCCTAATCTGGTGTTATTTGGGGGACGGCTCCGAGTCTGGTGTGATGGCGGGGGACGGCCCCTAGTCTGGTGTTATTTGGGGAACGGCCCCTAGTCTGGTGTGATGGCGGGGGACGGCCCCTAGTATGGTGTGATGGCGGGGGACGGCCTCTAGTCTGGTGTGATGGTGGGGGACGGCCCCTAGTCTGGTGTGATGGCGGGCCTGAGTCTGGTGTGATGGCGGGCCTGAGTCTGGTGTGATGGCGGGCCTGACTCTGGTGTGATGGCGGGGGACGGCTCCGAGTCTGGTGTGATGGCGGGGGACGGCCTCTAGTCTGGTGTGATGGCGGGGGACGGCCCCTAATCTGGTGTTATTTGGGGGACGGCTCCGAGTCTGGTGTGATGGCGGGGGACGGCCCCTAGTCTGGTGTGATGGCGGGGGACGGCCTCTAGTCTGGTGTGATGGTGGGGGACGGCCCCTAGTCTGGTGTGATGGCGGGCCTGAGTCTGGTGTGATGGTGGGCCTGAGTCTGGTGTGATGGCGGGCCTGACTCTGGTGTGATGGCGGGGGACGGCCTCTAGTCTGGTGTGATGGCGGGGGACGGCCCCTAGTCTGGTGTGATGGCGGGCCTGAGTCTGGTGGGATGGCGGGGGACGGCTCCGAGTCTGGTGTGATGGCGGGGGATGGCTCCAAGTCTGGTGTGATGGCGGGGGACGGCCTCTAGTCTGGTGTGATGGCGGGGGACGGCCCCTAGTCTGGTGTGATGGCGGGGGACGGCCCCTAGTCTGGTGTGATGGCGGGGGACGGCCCCTAGTCTGGTGTGATGGCGGGCCTGAGTCTGGTGTGATGGCGGGCCTGAGTCTGGTGTGATGGCGGGCCTGAGTCTGGTGTGATGGCGGGGGACGGCCCCTAGTCTGGTGTGATGGCGGGGGACGGCCCCTAGTCTGGTGTGATGGCGGGGGACGGCCTCTAGTCTGGTGTGATGGCGGGGGACGGCCCCTAGTCTGGTGTGATGGCGGGCCTGAGTCTGGTGGGATGGCGGGGGACGGCTCCGAGTCTGGTGTGATGGCGGGGGATGGCTCCAAGTCTGGTGTGATGGCGGGGGACGGCCTCTAGTCTGGTGTGATGGTGGGGGACGGCCCCTAGTCTGGTGTGATGGCGGGGGACGGCCCCTAGTCTGGTGTGATGGCGGGGGACGGCCCCTAGTCTGGTGTGATGGCGGGGGACGGCCCCTAGTCTGGTGTGATGGCGGGCCTGAGTCTGGTGTGATGGCGGGGGATGGTTCAGAGTCTGGTGTGATGGCGGGGGACGGCCTCTAGTCTGGTGTGATGGCGGGGGACGGCCCCTAGTCTGGTGTGATGGCGGGGGACGGCCCCTAGTCTGGTGTGATGGCGGGCGACGGCCCCTAGTCTGGTGTGATGGCGGGCCTGAGTCTGGTGTGATGGCGGGCCTGAGTCTGGTGTGATGGCGGGCCTGAGTCTGGTGTGATGGCGGGGCTGAGTCTGGTGTGATGGCGGGCCTGAGTCTGGTGTGATGGCGGGGGACGGCCCCTAGTCTGGTGTGATGGCGGGGGACGGCCCCTAGTCTGGTGTGATGGCGGGCCTGAGTCTGGTGTGATGGCGGGCCTGAGTCTGGTGTGATGGCAGGGACGGCTCCACCCTAGGTTATTGGGGTTCTGTGTACACCTTGGCAGTGGCTTGGAGCGAGGCGCCCCTCTGTGCCCCTCTGCGCCTCTCTGCGCCTCTCTGCGCCCCTCTGCACCTCTCTGCGCCCCTCTGCGCCCCTCTGCGCCTCTTTGCGCCCCTCTGCGCACCTCTGCACCTCTCTGCACCCCTCTCCACCTCTCTGCGCCCCTCTGCGCCTCTCTGCACCTCTCTGCACCCCTCTGCACCCCTCTGCACCTCTCTGCGCCCCTCTGCACCTCTCTGCGCCCCTCTGCACCTCTCTGCGCCCCTCTGCACCCCTCTGCACCTCTCTGCGCCCCTCTGCACCTCTCTGCGCCTCTTTGCGCTCCTCTGCGCCCCTCTGCACTTCTCTGCGCCCCTCTGCACCCCTCTGCGCCTCTCTGCACCTCTCTGCGCCCCTCTGCACCTCTCTGCGCCCCTCTGCGCCTCTCTGCACCCCTCTGCACCTCTCTTTGCCTCTTTGCGCTCCTCTGCACCCTTCTGCACTTCTCTGCGCCCCTCTGCACCTCTCTGCGCCTCTTTGCGCCCCTCTGCGCCTCTCTGTGCCTCTTTGCGCCCCTCTGCGCTCCTCTGCGCCCCTCTGCACTTCTCTGCGCCCCTCTGCACCCCTCTGCACCTCTCTGCGCCCCTCTGCGCCTCTTTGCGCTCCTCTGCACCCCTTTGCGTGCCTCTGCTCCTCTCTGCGCCCCTCTGCGCCTCTCTGTGCCTCTTTGCGCCCCTCTGCGCCCTGTGGTTTCCCGCTGAGTCGCTCTCTTGTCCTGATGAGTCAGGTCTTGTTTCTCCCCCAGTTTTGGACCCTGTGCGGGAATTCGCTGACCCCGAAGCGCGGCGTGTTCGGGAAGACGGGCGACCTGCAGACCATCCTGTGCCTGGCGTGTGCAAGGGACGAGGTGACCTACTCCGGGGCGCTGAACGGAGACATCTACGTGTGGAAGGGCATGAACCTCGCCCGGACAATCCAGGGAGCGCACACGGTGAGCACCGCCGCCAGCACTGCACACGGTGCTGACACTTGTAGTTCTCCCCTAGAGCCGCTCCTCCAGTATCTGGACCTGAAGAGTCATTAAAGGGCCGGCGCCCAGTTTCCTGCAGACAGGTGATATATGTCACACCGTGGAAAGTTCTGCGTTTTGTAAATCTACTTTCAAGATCTCTGCTTCCTGTCAGTGAAGGATTTGTTGCAGTGACTCCATGTACAGAACAGAGATTTCTGCTGTCGTTCCATTTTGTTGCAGATGATTGATGCATTGTAACAAACCCTCAGCTGTGTGACTGTAGGAGGGGGAGGGGGGGGTTCGGCTTCTGGATGCAGTGAACATACAAATCTCAATCTCTGAGCAGAAATCCCGCAGGAGAATCCATCCTATGAGATCTCCCCTACTAATCCGTTAACCCCTTCTCTTCCAGGCGGGGATCTTCAGCATGAACGCCTGCGAGGAGGGATTTGCCACCGGCGGACGGGACGGCTGCGTGCGCCTGTGGGATTTAAACTTTAAACCTATTACTGTTATTGATCTCAGGGAAACAGACCAAGGATATAAAGGTACTCACTTAAAGGGGCGGTGGGGAAGGAAAACGGTGCAAAAATACAAAATGTGCAAAAGTGTGGCCACCTCCGTACAGAATGATGAACGCAGCCGGATTGGTGACTGATGGGCTGAGATGACAGCCGCACATAACACACGGCCCCCCGCATACTGTAGGGGCGACGCTCTCAGCATGGCCTGCTCTCCAGATCGGGGATGACTCCGCAGTTCCTGTAAATGAGGGAAAATTTCCAGTCTGAGGCCGGGAATGAAATCATATCTCTCCACTGACCCAATTTTTTATTATGCTACAGATGGCAGCCGCCCAGGGTCTGTGATTACACAGGGCGCCCCCTGGTGGTGGACGCGCTCCCTGCGGCTGCGCTGCTGCCTTCACAATACACTCCGGCGTTATTAATCGGATCAAGTCTCTCCACGAGCGAGTCGTTATTTTATAATATATTGTGTTAAATATTGATGCATCGGATTCACAGGACACTGAAGATCCGGCCACATCGGCGGTCAGGAGCCCTGCGAGCCGCCTCCTGGTGTCAGAGCCCCCTGCTCCCCCTGTGACTTCATGATGACGATGCATTGGGGATGAGGGCTACTGATCACCCATGTGGTCGGCCGACATGCCTCCTGCAAATCAGTCTGCTCATCTCTCAGATTTAAGGGGGTGTTACACGCAGCGATATCGCTGGTGAAAGCACCCGCCCCCGTCATTTGTGCGTCACGGGCAAATCGCTGCCCGTGGCGCACAAAAGCGTTCGGAGCCGTCACACGGGACTTGCCTGCCTAGCGACGTCGCTGTAGCCGGCGAACCGCCTCCTTTCTAAGGGGGCGGGTCGTGCGGCGTCACTAAGCGGCCAACCCATAGAAGCGGAGGGGCGGAGATGAGCGGCCGTAACATCCCGCCCACCTCCTTCATTCCTCATTGCCGGCGGCCGCCCAATAGAAGCGGAGGGGCAGAGATGAGCGGCCGTAGCATCCCGCCCACCTCCTTCCTTCCTCATTGCCGGCGGACACACAATAGAAGCGGAGGGGCGGAGATGAGTGGCCGTAACATCCCACCCACCTCCTTCCTTCCTCATTGCCGGCGGCCGCCCAATAGAAGCGGAGGGGCGGAGATGAGCAGCCGTAACATCCCGCCCACCTCCTTCCTTCCTCATTGCCAGCGGCCGCACAATAGAAGCGGAGGGGCGGAGATGAGCGGCCGTAACATCCCGCCCACCTCCTTCCTTCCTCATTGCCAGCGGCCGCACAATAGAAACGGAGGGGCGGAGATGAGCGGCCGTAACATCCCGCCCATCTCCTTCCTTCCTCATTGCCGGCGAACACACAATAGAAGCGGAGGGGCGGAGATGAACGGCCGTAACATCCCGCCCACCTCCTTCCTTCCTCATTGCCGGCGGCCGCACAATAGAAGCGGAGGGGCGGAGATGAGCGGCCGTTACATCCCGCCCACCTCCTTCCTTCCTCATTGCCGGCGGCCGCACAATAGAAGCGGAGGGGCGGAGATGAGCGGCCGTAACATCCCGCCCACCTCCTTCCTTCCGCATTGCCGGCGGCCGCACAATAGAAGTGGAGGGGCGGAGATGAGCGGCCGTAACATCCCGCCCACCTCCTTCCTTCCGCATTGCCGGCGGCCGCACAATAGAAGCGGAGGGGCGGAGATGAGCGGCCGTAACATCCCGCCCACCTCCTTCCTTCCGAATTGCCGGTGGTCGCAGGTAAGCTGCAGGTCGTCCTTCCCGGGGTGTCACATGTAGCTGCCTCAGGAACAACGAACAACCTGCGACCTCAACAATCAACGATTTTTTGAAAATGAACGATGTGACAACGATGGACGATTTGGTGAGTATTTTCCATCGTTAACGGAGGCTCCTTGCTGTCACACGCAACGACGTCGCTAACGATGCAGGATGTACGTCACGGAATCCGTGACCCCGGCGATATATATCGTTAGATACGTCGTTGCGTGTAACGGGGCCTTTATATGACTCCCTGAGTCTGTTTTGCAGGTTGGTGATAGTGTCCTGTCAATAAATCGGTCACGGCAAAGCTGGGTGATGACCATTAGCCACCGTTTATCTGTTTTCTACCCATCTTTCCCATACTACCTGACCCTATGTCTGGTGGCTGCTTTGCCGGACTTCTTCATAGCCTAGCTCTGTAATGATAGCAGGTATAGCTGACATTCCGGGTTCTGGGAAAGTTGGGTGGAAATCAAGATGTCTCTCATTGTTTACACCACACGATGTGTGCGGCTTGGAAAAATATGCTGTACATTTTGATTTTGCCTTTCAGAACATTTTGACCACCAGGTGGTGCTATTGTGAGTGCTTAGTGGCTTATATGATAAATACCCCGTATCCGCCCCCTGTAATCCCGCCACTTCTGCTTCCAGGTTTATCGGTGCGGAGCGTGTGCTGGAGGGGAGACCACATCCTGGTGGGGACGCAGGACAGCGAGATCTTCGAGGTGGTGGTGCACGAGCGGAATAAGCCTTTCCTGATCATGCAGGGACACTGTGAGGGCGAGCTCTGGGCCCTGGCCGTCCACCCCACCAAACCGCTGGCCATTACCGGGAGCGACGACCGATCCGTCAGGTCTGCGGCCTCCGATGTGTGTGACTGTGGACAGTAATAACAATGTGTCCAATAATTGTTACAATGTATCTAATGTTTATAAATACAACAAAATCAATATGTACGTATGGGGCAATTTCCTTCCCGCTCTCTGGGGGGCGCTGCGCACTGGACCGAGGGAGGGGACGTTTTATAACGCGGCTTTCTTGGATATCGGGGGCTACAGTGATAGATTTCTGTATCTGGGAAAGTTGGGTGACCACCGATATCAGCATTATCATCCCTCCTGGACGCGCTGCTCGGATTTTGCCTTTATAACAGTTCTATTAATTAATTTCTTTTCAGGATTGGTATTCAGGGTTCTGGGAAAGCGGAGTCACTACAACAGGTCACAGATCTCTGGGGTTATTATTACCCAGCTTTTCCATGGCTCTAAATGGTGGTTATGGAAATGGGATGTTGGTGTCTTGTGACCTGGGAAGGCTGCATAACCCCCAGTATTACTATGTAGATGTCACTCAGCTTTCCACAGTCCTGAACGTTTACCAATCGTATAGGGATGTGCCTAGACCCAGAGCCTGGAAGAGCTGAGTAATCACAAATATCACTGTCCCAGCCCAGGTGGTAACCCAGCTTTCCTGTGCTCCAGAATGGTAGATTTGCCTATATATCAGTATTGATGGATGTGTTTCCTCCCAGGGTTTGTATCTGGGGGTCTAGAAAAACTGAGCAGCCGTCAATATTACCATCACACCTCCCCCAAGGGTTATCACCCAGCTTTTCCATAGTCCTGAAGGACAGATTTGGTTACAGTGGCATGAAAAGGTTTGGGCACCCCTGGTCAAAATGACTGTTATTGTGAACAGCTAAGCAAGTTCAAGATGAATGATCTCTGCAAGGCAGAAAGTTACAGATGACACCTTCCCTTTGTATTTTAGGGGAATATATACATATATTATTCATGTTTTGCATTTTTAAATTAACAAAAATGGAAAATGGGCCGATTCAAAAGTTTGGGCACCCTACACAGTTAGTACCTAGTAGCACCCCCTTTGGCAAGTATCATAGATTATAAACGCTTTTTGTAGCCAACCAAGAGTGTTTGAATTCTTATTTGAGAGATTTTCATCCATTCTTACTTGGAGACGTCTTCCAGTTCTGTGAGATTCCTGGCTCGTCTTGCATGCACTGCTCTTCCTTGGAGACGTCTTCCAGTTCTGTGAGATTGCTGACTCGTCTTGCATGCACTGCTCTTCCTTGGAGACATCTTCCAGTTCTGTGAGATTCCTGGCTCGTCTTGCATGCTCTGCTCTTCCTTGGAGACGTCTTCCAGTTCTGTGAGATTCCTGGCTCGTCTTGCATGCACTGCTCTTCCTTGGAGACGTCTTCCAGTTCTGTGGGATTCCTGGCTCGTCTTGCATGCACTGCTCTTCCTTGGAGACGTCTTCCAGTCCTCTGAGACTCCTGACTCGTCTTGCATGCTCTGCTCTTTCTTGGAGGCATCTTCCAGTTCTGTGAGATTCCTGGCTCGTCTTGCATGCTCTGCTCTTCCTTGGAGACGTCTTCCAGTTCTGTGAGATTCCTGGCTCGTCTTGCATGCACTGCTCTTCCTTGGAGACGTCTTCCAGTTCTGTGAGATTCCTGGCTCGTCTTGCATGCACTGCTCTTCCTTGGAGACGTCTTCCAGTCCTCTGAGACTCCTGACTCGTCTTGCATGCTCTGCTCTTTCTTGGAGGCATCTTCCAGTTCTGTGAGATTCCTGGCTCGTCTTGCATGCACTGCTCTTCCTTGGAGACGTCTTCCAGTCATCTGAGACTCCTGACTCGTCTTGCATGCTCTGCTCTTTCTTGGAGGCATCTTCCAGTTCTGTGAGATTCCTGGCTCGTCTTGCATGCTCTGCTCTTCCTTGGAGACGTCTTCCAGTTCTGTGAGATTCCTGGCTCGTCTTGCATGCACTGCTCTTCCTTGGAGACGTCTTCCAGTCCTCTGAGACTCCTGGCTCGTCTTGCATGCTCTGCTCTTTCTTGGAGGCATCTTCCAGTTCTGTGAGATTCCTGGCTTGTCTTGTATGCACTGCTCTTCCTTGGAGACGTCTTCCAGTTCTGTGGGATTCCTGAGTCGTCTTGCATGCACTGCTCTTCCTTGGAGGCATCTTCCAGTTCTGTGAGATTCCTGGCTTGTCTTGCATGCACTGCTCTTCCTTGGAGACGTCTTCCAGTTCTGTGAGATTGCTGGCTCGTCTTGCATGCTCTGCTCTTCCTTGGAGACGTCTTCCAGTTCCTTGAGATTGCTGGCTCGTCTTGCATGCTCTGCTCTTCCTTGGAGGCATCTTCCAGTTCTGTGAGATTCCTGGCTCGTCTTGCATGCACTGCTCTTCCTTGGAGGCATCTTCCAGTTCTGTGAGATTCCTGGCTTGTCTTGCATGCACTGCTCTTCCTTGGAGACGTCTTCCAGTTCTGTGAGATTGCTGGCTCGTCTTGCATGCTCTGCTCTTCCTTGGAGACGTCTTCCAGTTCCTTGAGATTGCTGGCTCGTCTTGCATGCTCTGCTCTTCCTTGGAGGCATCTTCCAGTTCTGTGAGATTCCTGGCTCGTCTTGCATGCACTGCTCTTCCTTGGAGACGTCTTCCAGTTCTGTGAGATTGCTGGCTCGTCTTGCATGCTCTGCTCTTCCTTGGAGACGTCTTCCAGTTCTGTGAGATTCCTGAGTCCTCTTGCATGCTCTGCTCTTCCTTGGAGACGTCTTCCGGTTCTGTGAGATTCCTGGCTTGTCTTGCATGCACTGCTCTTCCTTGGAGACGTCTTCCAGTTCTGTGAGATTCCTGGCTCATGTTGCATGCACTGCTCTTCCTTGGAGAAGTCTTCCAGTTCTGTGAGATTCCTGGCTCGTCTTGCATGCACTGCTCTTCCTTGGAGACGTCTTCCAGTTCTGTGAGAATCCTGGCTCGTCTTGCATGCTCTGCTCTTCCTTGGAGACGTCTTCCAGTTCTGTGAGATTGCTGGCTCGTCTTGCATGCTCTGCTCTTCCTTGTAGTCATCTTCCAGTTCTGTGAGATTCCTGGCTCGTCTTGCATGCACTGCTCTTCCTTGGAGACGTCTTCCAGTTCTGTGAGATTCTTGGCTCGTCTTGCATGCACTGCTCTTCCTTGGAGACGTCTTCCAGTTCTGTGAGATTCCTGGCTCGTCTTGCATGCACTGCTCTTCCTTGGAGACGTCTTCCAGTTCTGTGAGATTCCTGGCTCGTCTTGCATGCACTCCTCTTCCTTGGAGACGTCTTCCAGTTCTGTGAGATTCCTGAGTCGTCTTGCATGCTCTGCTCTTCCTTGGAGACGTCTTCCAGTTCTGTGAGATTCCTGGCTCGTCTTGCATGTACTCCTCTTCCTTGGAGACGTCTTCCAGTTCTGTGAGATTCCTGAGTCGTCTTGCATGCTCTGCTCTTCCTTGGAGACGTCTTCCAATTCTTTGGGATTCCTGGCTCGTCTTGCATGCACTGCTCTTCCTTGGAGACGTCTTCCAGTTCTGTGAGATTCCTGGCTCATGTTGCATGCACTGCTCTTCCTTGGAGACGTCTTCCGGTTCTGTGAGATTCCTGGCTTGTCTTGCATGCACTGCTCTTCCTTGGAGACGTCTTCCAATTCTGTGGGATTCTTGGCTCGTCTTGCATGCTCTGCTCTTCCTTGGAGACGTCTTCCAATTCTGTGGGATTCCTGGCTCGTCTTGCATGCACTGCTCTTCCTTGGAGACGTCTTCCAGTTCTGTGAGATTCCTGGCTCGTCTTGCATGCAGTGCTCTTCCTTGGAGACGTCTTCCAGTTCTGTGAGATTCCTGGCTCGTCTTGCATTCTCTGCTCTTTTGAGGTTTAGCCACAGATTTTCAATGATGTTCAGATCAGGGGCCATTGTAAAACCTTCAGCTTGCACCTTTTGAGGTCGTCTATTATGGATTTTCACATGTGTTTAGGATAATATCCATTTGTGGAAGCCATCCTCTTTTCTCCTCTTTTCAACTTCAGCTTTTTTACATATAGCGTTATGTTTGCATCAAGGATTAGTTGAAATTTCATTGAATCCATTCTTTCTTCTACCCGTAAAATGTTCTCCATGCCATTGGCTGTAGCAGAACCCCACCACATGATTGATCCACCCCCATGCTGAATGGTTGATGAGATACTCTTTTCTTGAAATTCTGTGTCATTTTTTCTCCACATCAATCATTGTGGCCAAAGAGTTCTTATTTAACCTCAGCGCTTCACAGGACTTGTTTCCAAAATACATCATCTTCTTTAGATCTTCTTTTGCGACTTCTGACGCTGAATTTTATGGTGAGGACGCAGGAGAGGTTTTCTTCTGATGACTCTTCCATGAAGGCCATATTTGTGCCGGTGTCTATGAACAGGAGAACAATGTCCACAACTCCAGAGTCGGCTGAATCTTCCTGAAGGTGTTTTGCAGTCACGCAGGGGCTATGATTTGCCTCCAGCATCCTACCAGCAGAGCTCACAGACATTTTGCTTGGTTTTCCAGACCTGACCTTGACCTCTACTCTTCCTTGTAACTGACATTTCCTAATTACATTTCACACTGAGGAAAGGGCAACTTGAAAACACTTTGCTATCTTCTTATAGCTTTCTCCTGCTTTGTGGCCTCCACCATTTCTATTTTCAGAGTGCTAGGCAGCTGCTTAGAAGAAGCCATGGCTGCTGTTATTTGG
Source organism: Anomaloglossus baeobatrachus (assembly GCF_048569485.1). Taxonomy (NCBI): domain Eukaryota; kingdom Metazoa; phylum Chordata; class Amphibia; order Anura; family Aromobatidae; genus Anomaloglossus; species Anomaloglossus baeobatrachus. Next base: position 9,069,084 of record NC_134364.1, on the reverse strand, counting down.
CACAAGGTTAGTAGAGGAGGCCGGGTGTTTATAAAGCTGGGACATTTGCATCACCTGATGATAGTGAACAAGACATAACCCCAACAGGATAATGAAGGGCTGAAACCTTGGTCACATTTTTTCTGAGCACAAAAATCTCCAAGGGTGCCCAAACTTTTGCATCGGCCCATTTTCCTTTTTGTAATTTTTAAAATGTAAAAGATGAAAATACATTTTTTTTTTTGCTTAAAATGCAAAGGAGATGCGTGATCTGTAACTTTCTGCCATTCAGAGATCACTTCATCTTCAACTTGCTGAACTGTTCACAATAACACTAATTTTGACCAGGGGTGCACAAACTTTTACATGCCACTGTATATCAGTGTAATACAGTGATTACGTTTTGGATTGGGGAAAGCTTGGTATTCACCAATATTCCTACCTCCACTCACATGGGAGTGGTCACCCAGCTTTTCCATAGTCCTGAATGGCAGATATCTGGGGGCTTTGTATCTGGGGGCTTTGTATCTGTGGCTATCCACAATGTTATCACATGGGGCTGGTCACTCAGCTTTCCACAGTTGTGAATGGCAGGGCTGCCCCTCTGTCCGGGTATACAGGGGGCTTCATTGTATCAGGTGTTATATCCACACTTCTGGAGGGTGACCCCCATTGTGGCTGGTTCAGCTTTCCCTGATGCAGATTGGCTGAATGCAGTGGCTAGGCCGCTGTTGTCCTCTTTTTGGGGGCCGCTGAGTCATGAGGACTGGAGCGCGCCCCCCCCCCCCCCGTCCTCTCTATGTAATGAATTCTGTCTCTGGATCATTAGTGATTTGGCTCCGATCCACCAGGAGATGATCCCGAGTAAAAGCCTCCTCCATTATCCTGTCACAATGTCTCATCACTACACATAATATTAACAGAAGTAATGGGCGCGGTGCACTCGTCCCCCCAGAGCTGCGCTCGCTTCATGCTTCCAGGATAATATGGAATACACATCACCGCTGTGTTTTAAAGGGACAGTAATCCTATAAATCGTGAGGTTATGTTGGTCATCCTATTGTCACTACTGTGGCTGTGAACCCCCAATTCTCAGAGCCAGGGCCGACCGCATAGACTGTACCCCCTGCCCCCGAAAGAGGGATACGGATGGCCTGACACCCAGGGACCCCCACCACTCAGTATTCATTACATGGATTTATTACATAGATAATGTATAGCACTGCTAGAACACCTGATGGTAATATGTGATCACTGTATAGCGGTATTATGTGGTCACTGTGTAAAGGTATTATGTGATCACTGCATAGCAATATTATGTGGTCACTGTGTGAAGGTATTATGTGATCACTGTGTGAAGGTATTATGTGATCACTGTATGGAGGTATTATGTGGTCACTGTATGGAGATATTATGTGATCACTGTACGGAGGTATTATGTGGTCACTGTATGGAGGTATTATGTGGTCACTGTATGGAGGTATTATATGGTCACTGTATGGAGGTATTATGTGGTCACTGTATGGAGGTATTATGTGGTCACTGTATGGAGGTATTATATGGTCACTGTGTGAAGGTATTATGTGATCACTGCATAGCGGTATTATGTGGTCACTGTGTGAAGGTATTATGTGATCACTGCATAGCGGTATTATGTGGTCACTGTGTGAAGGTATTATGTGATCACTGTGTGAAGGTATTATGTGATCACTGCATAGCGGTATTATGTGGTCACTGTGTGAAGGTATTATGTGATCACTGCATAGCGGTATTATGTGGTCACTGTGTGAAGGTATTATGTGATCACTGCATAGCGGTATTATGTGGTCACTGTGTGAAGGTATTATGTGATCACTGCATAGCGGTATTATGTGGTCACTGTGTGAAGGTATTATGTGGTCACTGTGTGAAGGTATTATGCGATCACTGCATAGTGGTATTATGTGGTCGCTGTGTGAAGGTATTATGTCATCACTGTGTGAAGGTATTATGTGATCACTGCATAGCGGTATTATGTGGTCACTGTGTGAAGGTATTATGTGATCACTGTGTGAAGGTATTATGTGATCACTGCATAGCGGTATTATGTGGTCACTGTGTGAAGGTATTATGTGATCACTGTGTGAAGGTATTATGTGGTCACTGCATAGCGGTATTATGTGGTCACTGTGTGAAGGTATTATGTGATCACTGTGTGAAGGTATTATGTGATCACTGTATGGAGGTATTATGTGGTCACTGTATGGAGGTATTATGTGGTCACTGTATGGAGGTATTATGTGGTCACTGTATGGAGGTATTATGTGGTCACTGTATGGAGGTATTATGTGGTCACTGTATGGAGGTATTATGTGATCACTGTACGGAGGTATTATGTGGTCACTGTATGGAGGTATTATGTGGTCACTGTATGGAGATATTATGTGATCACTGTACGGAGGTATTATGTGGTCACTGTATGGAGGTATTATGTGGTCACTGTATGGAGGTATTATGTGGTCACTGTATGGAGGTATTATGTGGTCACTGTATGGAGGTATTATGTGGTCACTGTATGGAGGTATTATATGGTCACTGTGTGAAGGTATTATGTGATCACTGCATAGCGGTATTATGTGGTCACTGTGTGAAGGTATTATGTGATCACTGCATAGCGGTATTATGTGGTCACTGTGTGAAGGTATTATGTGATCACTGCATAGCGGTATTATGTGGTCACTGTGTGAAGGTATTATGTGATCACTGCATAGCGGTATTATGTGGTCACTGTGTGAAGGTATTATGTGGTCACTGTGTGAAGGTATTATGCGATCACTGCATAGTGGTATTATGTGGTCGCTGTGTGAAGGTATTATGTCATCACTGTATGGCGGTATTATGTCGTCACTGTGTGAAGGTATTATGTGATCACTGCATAGCGATATGTGATCACTGCATAGCGGTATTATGTGGTCACTGTGAAGGTATTATGTGATCACTGCATAGCGTTATTATGTGATCACTGCATAGCGGTATTATGTGGTCACTGTGTGGAGGTATTATGTGGTCACTGTGTGGAGGTATTATGTGGTCACTGTGTGGAGGTATTATGTGGTCACTGTGTGGAGGTATTATGTGACCACTGTGTGGAGGTATTATGTGGTCACTGTGTGGAGGTATTATGTGGTCACTGTGGAGGTATTATGTGGTCACTGTGTGGAGGTATTATTAGGTTACTGTGTGGAGGTATTATGTCATCACTGTATGGAGGTATTACAGTGCTTGCCAAAAGTATCGGCACCCCTGCAATTCTGTCAGAGAATACTCAGTTTCTTCCTGACAATGATTGCAATCACAAATTCTTTGGTATTATCTTCATTTAATTTGTCTTCAATGAAAAAAAATAAAATTTGTCATAAAGCCAAATTGGATATAATTCCACACCAAACATAAAAAAGGGGGTGGAGAAAAGTATTGGCGCTGTGTGAGAAATCCTGTGCTGCTTCTGTAATTTGTGTAATAACAGCGCCTGTAACTTACCTGTGGCACCTAACAGGGGCTGGCAATAATAAATCACACTTGCAGCCGGTGACATGGATTAAAGTTGACCCAACCTCTGTCCTGTGTCCTTGTGTGCACCACATTGAGCATGGAGAAAAGAAAGAAGACCAAAGAACTGTCTGAGGACTTGAGAATCCAAATTGTGAGGAAGCATGAGCAATGTCAAGGCTACAAGTCCATCTCCAAAGACCTGAAAGTTCCTGTGTCTACGGTGCGCAGTGTCATCAAGAAGTGTAAGGCCCATGGCACTGTGGTAACCTCCCTAGATGTGGAAGGAAAAGAAAAACTGACGAGAGATTTCAGCGCAAGATTGTGCGGATGGTGGATAAAGAACCTCGACTAACATCCAAACAAGTTCAAGCTGCCCTGCTGTCCCAGGGTACAACAGTGTCAACCCGTACTATCCGTCAGCGTCTGAATGAAAAGGGACTGTATGGTAGGATACCCAGGAAGACCCCACTTCTTACCCCGAGACATAAAAATGCCAGGCTGGAGTTTGCCAAAACTTACCTGAGAAAGCCTAAAACGTTTTGGAAGAATGTTCTCTGGTCATATGAGACAAAAGTAGAGCTTTTTGGGAAAATCCATCAACATAGAGTTTACAGGAAAAAAAAGAGGCATTCAAAGAAAAGAACACGGTCCCTACAGTCAAACATGGCGGAGGTTCCCTGATGTTTTGGGGTTGCTTTGCTGCCTCTGGCACTGGACTGCTTGACTGTGTGCATGGCATTATGAAGTCTGAAGACTACCAACAAAGTTTGCAGCATAATGTAGGGCCCAGTGTGAGAAAGCTGGGTCTCCCTCAGATGTCATGGGTCTTCCAGCAGGACAATGACCCAAAACACACTTCAAAAAGCACTAGAAAATGGTTTGATATAAAGCACTGGAGACTACTAAAGTGGCCAGCAATGAGTCCAGACCTGAACCCCATAGAAGACCTGTGGAGAGATCTCACAATGGCAGTTTGGAGAAGGCACCTTCAAATCTCAGGGACCTGGAGCAGTTTGCCAAAGAAGAATGGTCTAAAATTCCAGCAGAGCATTGTAAGAAGCTCATTGATGGAACCGGAAGCGGTTGTGCGCAGTTATTTTGGCTAAAGGTTGTGCAACCAAGTATTAGGCTAATGCGGGCGTCACACGGTACGATATATCGGGGGATATGCCGTCGGGGTCACGTCGTTAGTGACGCACATCCGGCATCGTTAGAGATATCGTAGAGTGTGACAGCCACGAGCGACGGTGAACGAGCAAAAATACTCATCTTATCGTTGCTCGTTGACACGTCGCTCATTTTCAAAAAGTCGTTCCTCCTTCTGCGCGCCGGTTGTTTATCGTTCCTGAGGCAGCACACATCACTCCGTGTGACACCCCGGGAACCACGAACTTCAGCTTACCTGTGACCGCCGGCTATGCGGATGGAAGGAGGTGGGCGGGATGTTACGTCCTGCTCATCTCCGCCCCTCCGTTTCTATTGGCCAGCCGCTGTGTGACGCCGCTGTGACGCCGAACGTCCCTCCCCCTTCAGGAAGTGGATGTTCACCGCACACAGCGTCGTCACTCAGCAGGTAAGTGCGTGTGACGGGCGTTTAACGACTTTGTGCGCCACGGGCAACTAATTGCTCGTGACGCACAAACGACAGGGGCGGGTGCGATCGCACGATAGATCGTCTTGTGTGACGCCCCCATAAGGGTGCCAATACTTTTGCCTGGCCCATTTTTGGAGTTTTGTGTGAAATGATCAATGATTTGATTTTTGTTTCATTCTCTTTTGTGTTTTTTCATTGCAAGCAAAATAAATGAAGATAATAATAACAAAGAATCTGTGATTGCAATCATTTTCAGGAAGAAACTGAGTATTATCTGACAGAATGGCAGGGGTGCCAATACTTTTGGCCAGCACTGTATGTGATCACTGTATGGAAGTATTATATTGTCACTATATTGTGGTATTATGGAGTCATGGTATGAAGGTATTATGTGGTCACTGTATGGAGGTATTATGTGATCACTGTATAGCGGTATTATGTGATCACTGTATGGAGGTATTATGTGATCACTGTGTGGAGGTATTATGTGGTCACTGCATAGCAGTATTATGTGGTCACTGTGTGGAGGTATTATGTGATCACTGTATGGAGGTATTATGTGATCACTGTATGGAGGTATTATGTGGTCACTGTATGGAGGTATTATGTGATCACTGTATAGCGGTATTATGTGGTCACTGTGTGGAGATATTATGTGGTCACTGTATGGAGGTATTATGTGATCATTGTATGGAGGTATTATGTGATCACTGTATGGAAGTATTATGTGATCACTGTATGGAGGTATTATGTGGTCACTGTATGGATGTATTATGTGATCATTGTATGGAGGTATTATGTGGTCACTGTATGGATGTATTATGTGATCACTGTATGGAGGTATTATGTGATCACTGCATAGCAGTATTATGTGGTCACTGTGTGGAGGTATTATGTGGTCACTGTATGGAGGTATTATGTGGTCACTGTATGGAGGTATTATGTGGTCACTGTATGGAGGTATTATGTGGTCACTGTATGGAGGTATTATGTGGTCACTGTATGGAGGTATTATGTGGTCACTGTGTGGAGGTAGTATGTGGTCACTGTATGCAGGTATTATGTGGTCACTGTGTGGAGGTATTATGTGGTCACTGTGTGGAGGTATTATGTGATCACTGTATGGAGATATTATGTGGTCACTGTATGGAGGTATTATGTGATCACTGCATAGCGGTATTATGTGGTCACTGTGTGGAGGTATTATGTGGTCACTGTGTGGAGGTATTATGTGATCACTGTATGGAGGTATTATGTGATCACTGTATGGAGGTATTATGTGATCACTGTATGGAGGTATTATGTGATCACTGTATGGAGGTATTATGTGATCACTGCATAGCGGTATTATGTGGTAACTGTGTGGAGGTATTATGTGATCACTGTATGGAGGTATTATGTGATCACTGTATGGAGGTATTATGTGATCACTGTATGGAGGTATTATGTGATCACTGTATGGAGGTATTATGTGATCACTGCATAGCGGTATTATGTGGTCACTGTGTGGAGGTATTATGTGGTCACTGTGTGGAGGTATTATGTGATCACTGTATGGAGGTATTATGTGATCACTGTATGGAGGTATTATGTGATCACTGTATGGAGGTATTATGAGATCACTGTATGGAGGTATTATGTGATCACTGTATGGAAGTATTATGTCATCACTGTATAGAGGTATTATGTGATCACTGTATGGAGGTATTATGTGGTCACTATATGGAGGTATTATATGGTCACTGTATGGAGGTATGTGATCACTGTATGGAGGTATTATGTGGTCACTGAATGGAGGTATTATGTGGTCACTGTATGGAGGTATTATGTGGTCACTGTATGGAGGTATTATGTGGTCACTGTATGGAGGTATTATGTGGTCACTGTATGGAGGTATTATGTGATCACTGTATGGAGGTATTATGTGATCACTGTATGGAGGTATTATGTGGTCACTGTATGGAGGTATTATATGGTCACTGTATGGAGGTATTATGTGATCACTGTATAGAGGTATTATGTGGTCACTGTATGGAGGTATTATGTGATCAATGTATGGAGGTATTATGTGGTCACTGTATGGAGGTATTATGTGGTCACTGTATGGAGGTATTATGTGGTCACTGTATGGAGGTATTATGTGGTCACTGTATGGAAGTATTATGTCATCACTGTATAGAGGTATTATGTGATCACTGTATGGAGGTATTATGTGATCACTGTATAGAGGTATTATGTGGTCACTGTATGGAGGTATTATGTGATCACTGTATAGAGGTATTATGTGGTCACTGTATGGAGGTATTATGTGATCAATGTATGGAGGTATTATGTGGTCACTGTATGGAGGTATTATGTGGTCACTGTATGGAGGTATTATGTGGTCACTGTATGGAGGTATTATGTGGTCACTGTATGGAGGTATTATGTGGTCACTGTATGGAGGTATTATGTGGTCACTGTATAGAGGTATTTGGTCACTGTATAGAGGTATTATGTGGTCAGTGCATGAAAATATGTGAGCACTTATGTGGGTAATGTATTGAGATGGTATATGAGCACATTGTGGAGGTATGAAGTCAATATATGGTGGTAATATATGGTCACTGTATGTGGATATCATGTGGATCCTGTATGGCGGTATTTTGTTGCTGTATGGTGATATATGGTCTCTGTTCGGTGGTAGTGTTTGGGCACTGTTCGGTGGTAGTGTTTGGGCACTGTATGTCTGCATTTGAGCACAGTATTGTGGTATTATTTGGTCACTGTATTAGGTTATTTGAGTTTAGTACAATGCTATCTTTAGGCATTGCATGGCAGTATTTGAGTACTGTATGTCGGTATTAATTGACCATTGTATGGTGGCATTTGTTGGTGGTGGCTAGGCATTTTATGATATGGCAATTTGAGAGGTCAGAGGAGGGCGCTCTCTAACTTCAGGCCATTTCTGTACACATCTGATGGGTTTCTTGATATGTGACGATATACAAATCTCTGCCCCGATACATTGTATCAGTCTGTAATCCAGAATAGAAATCATTGCAGCAAACCCTCAGCTGTGAAGATCATTAGTCTGTTCAGGTTTCCAGCCTCTGATTGTATACACGACTGTTTCCAGTCACTGACAGCCAGCGGAGGTAGTACAAGTTGTCAGACATTGAACCATGATGTGTATTAGAAAGGTGCAGAACCTATTATACGAGACGTTCTGTTTCTTCACTCTGTCTATGTGTATTATCCTCGCTGTCCCCGCGCCGGTGTCTGATGGCTTTATACCTGCAGGATCTGGAGTCTGGTGGATCACGCACTCATCGCTCGCTGCAATATGGAGGAGCCCATCCGCTGCGCCGCGGTCAGCACGGACGGCATCCACCTGGCGCTGGGCATGAAGGACGGCTCGTTCACCGTGCTCAGAGTCAGGTGAGTCCTCTGTGCCGGGACGTCTCCTAGCTCCGATCCTCCCCACAAGTCCTCAGTAATTTGGGGTTCACCACTCTCCTCCAGGGACATGACGGAGGTCGTGCACATCAAGGACAGGAAGGAAGCCATTCATGAGCTGAAGTACTCGCCCGACGGAAACTTCCTGGCCGTGGGCTCCAATGACAGCTGCGTGGACATCTACGGGGTGGTGCAGAGATACAAGAAAGTGGGCGAGTGCCTGGGCTCGCTGACCTTCATCACACACATGGACTGGTCCTCCGATAGTAAATATCTGCAGACCAACGATGGAAGCGGCAAAAGAATGTTCTACAGGATGCCAGGTGAGGCCCGCATACCGGCCATAAGGGCCGTCAGAGAGGTCCTATAAGGGACGTCCCATGGGCTGAAAAAAAAATGTCAGAATGTTCTGTGGAATGTTAGGAAGGGATTACAATGTTCTGTGGAATGTTAGGAAGGGATTAGAATGTTCTGTGGAATGTTAGGAAGGGCTTAGATTGTTCTATAGAATGTTAGGAAGGGCTTAAATTGTTCTGTGGAATGTTAGGAAGGGATTAGAATGTTCTGTGGAATGTTAGGAAGGGATTAGATTGTTCTGTGGAATGTTAGGAAGGGATTAGAATGTTCTGTGGAATGTTAGGAAGGGATTAGATTGTTCTGTGGAATGTTAGGAAGGGCTTAGAATGTTCTATAGAACGTTAGGAAGGGCTTAGATTGTTCTGTGGAATGTTAGGAAGGGATTAGAATGTTCTGTGGAATGTTAGGAAGGGCTTAGATTGTTCTGTGGAATGTTAGGAAGGGATTAGAATGTTCTGTGGAATGTTAGGAAGGGATTAGAATGTTCTGTGGAATGTTAGGAAGGGATTAGATTGTTCTGTGGAATGTTAGGAAGGGATTAGATTGTTCTGTGGAATGTTAGGAAGGGATTAGATTGTTCTATAGAATGTTAGGAAGGGATTAGATTGTTCTATAGAATGTTAGGAAGGGCTTAGAATGTTCTATAGAATGTTAGGAAGGGCTTAGATTGTTCTGTGGAATGTTAGGAAGGGATTAGAATGTTCTGTGGAATGTTAGGAAGGGATTAGAATGTTCTGTGGAATGTTAGGAAGGGATTAGATTGTTCTGTAGAATGATAGGAAGGGTTTAGATTGTTCTATAGAATGTTAGGAAGGGCTTAGATTGTTCTGTGGAATGTTAGGAAGGGATTAGAATGTTCTGTGGAATGTTAGGAAGGGATTAGATTGTTCTGTGGAATGTTAGGAAGGGATTAGATTGTTCTGTGGAATGTTAGGAAGGAATTAGAATGTTCTGTGGAATGTTAGGAAGGAATTAGATTGTTCTGTGGAATGTTAGGAAGGGATTAGAATGTTCTGTGGAATGTTAGGAAGGGATTAGAATGTTCTGTGGAATGTTAGGAAGGGATTAGAATGTTCTGTGGAATGTTAGGAAGGGCTTAGATTGTTCTGTGGTATGTTAGGAAGGGATTAGATTGTTCTATAGAATGTTAGGAAGGGATTAGATTGTTCTGTGGCATGTTAGGAAGGGCTTAGATTGTTCTGTGGAATGTTAGGAAGGGCTTAAATTGTTCTGTGGAATGTTAGGAAGGGATTAGATTGTTCTGTGGAATGTTAGGAAGGAATTAGATTGTTCTGTGGAATGTTAGGAAGGAATTAGATTGTTCTGTGGAATGTTAGGAAGGGATTAGATTGTTCTGTGGAATGTTAGGAAGGGATTAGATTGTTCTGTGGAATGTTAGGAAGGGATTAGAATGTTCTGTGGAATGTTAGGAAGGGATTAGATTGTTCTGTGGAATGTTAGGAAGGGATTAGATTGTTCCGTGGAATGTTAGGAAGGGCTTAGATTGTTCTGTGGTATGTTAGGAAGGGATTAGATTGTTCTATAGAATGTTAGGAAGGGATTAGAATGTTCTGTGGAATGTTAGGAAGGGCTTAGATTGTTCTGTGGAATGTTAGGAAGGGATTAGAATGTTCTGTGGAATGTTAGGAAGGGCTTAGATTGTTCTGTGGTATGTTAGGAAGGGATTAGATTGTTCTATAGAATGTTAGGAAGGGATTAGATTGTTCTGTGGCATGTTAGGAAGGGCTTAGATTGTTCTGTGGAATGTTAGGAAGGGCTTAAATTGTTCTGTGGAATGTTAGGAAGGGATTAGATTGTTCTGTGGAATGTTAGGAAGGAATTAGATTGTTCTGTGGAATGTTAGGAAGGGATTAGATTGTTCTGTGGAATGTTAGGAAGGGATTAGATTGTTCTTTGGAATGTTAGGAAGGGCTTAGATTGTTCTGTGGTATGTTAGGAAGGGATTAGATTGTTCTATAGAATGTTAGGAAGGGATTAGAATGTTCTGTGGAATGTTAGGAAGGGCTTAGATTGTTCTGTGGAATGTTAGGAAGGGATTAGAATGTTCTGTGGAATGTTAGGAAGGGCTTAGATTGTTCTGTGGTATGTTAGGAAGGGATTAGATTGTTCTATAGAATGTTAGGAAGGGATTAGATTGTTCTGTGGCATGTTAGGAAGGGCTTAGATTGTTCTGTGGAATGTTAGGAAGGGCTTAAATTGTTCTGTGGAATGTTAGGAAGGGCTTAGAATGTTCTGTGGAATGTTAGCAAGGAATTAGATTGTTCTGTGGAATGTTAGGAAGGGCTTAGATTGTTCTGTGGAATGTTAGGAAGGGATTAGATTGTTCTGTGGAATGTTAGGAAGGAATTAGATTGTTCTGTGGAATGTTAGGAAGGAATTAGATTGTTCTGTGTAATGTTAGGAAGGAATTAGAATGTTCTATAGAATGTTAGGAAGGGCTTAGATTGTTCTGTGGAATGTTAAGAAGGGATTATATTGTTCTGTGGAATGTTAGGAAGGGATTAGATTGTTCTGTGGAATGTTAGGAAGGGATTAGATTGTTCTGTGGAATGTTAGGAAGGGCTTAGATTGTTCTGTGGAATGTTAGGAAGGGATTAGATTGTTCTGTGGAATGTTAGGAAGGAATTAGATTGTTCTGTGGAATGTTAGGAAGGGCTTAGATTGTTCTGTAGAATGTTAGGAAGGGATTAGAATGTTCTGTGGAATGTTAGGAAGGGCTTAGATTGTTCTGTGGAATGTTAGGAAGGGATTAGATTGTTCTGTGGAATGTTAGGAAGGGATTAGAATGTTCTGTGGAATGTTAGGAAGGGCTTAGATTGTTCTGTGGAATGTTAGGAAGGAATTAGATTGTTCTGTGGAATGTTAGGAAGGGCTTAGATTGTTCTGTGGAATGTTAGGAAGGGATTAGATTGTTCTGTGGAATGTTAGGAAGGGATTAGATTGTTCTGTGGAATGTTAGGAAGGGTTTAGATTGTTCTGTGGAATGTTAGGAAGGGCTTAGATTGTTCTGTGGTATGTTAGGAAGGGCTTAGATTGTTCTGTGGAATGTTAGGAAGGGCTTAGATTGTTCTGTGGAATGTTAGGAAGGGCTTAGATTGTTCTGTGGAATGTTAGGAAGGAATTAGATTGTTCTGTGGAATGTTAGGAAGGAATTAGATTGTTCTGTGGTATGTTAGGAAGGGCTTAGATTGTTCTGTGGAATGTTAGGAAGGGATTAGAATGTTCTGTGGAATGTTAGGAAGGAATTAGATTGTTCTGTGGAATGTTAGGAAGGGCTTAGATTGTTCTGTGGAATGTTAGGAAGGGATTAGATTGTTCTGTGGAATGTTAGGAAGGGCTTAGATTGTTCTGTGGAATGTTAGGAAGGAATTAGATTGTTCTGTGGTATGTTAGGAAGGGCTTAGATTGTTCTGTGGAATGTTAGGAAGGGCTTAGATTGTTCTGTGGAATGTTAGGAAGGGCTTAGATTGTTCTGTGGAATGTTAGGAAGGAATTAGATTGTTCTGTGGAATGTTAGGAAGGAATTAGATTGTTCTGTGGAATGTTAGGAAGGGCTTAGATTGTTCTGTGGAATGTTAGGAAGGGATTAGAATGTTCTGTGGAATGTTAGGAAGGAATTAGATTGTTCTGTGGAATGTTAGGAAGGGTTTAGATTGTTCTGTGGAATGTTAGGAAGGAATTAGATTGTTCTGTGGAATGTTAGGAAGGAATTAGATTGTTCTGTGGAATGTTAGGAAGGGCTTAGATTGTTCTGTGGAATATTAGGAAGGGCTTAGATTGTTCTATAGAATGTTAGGAAGGTCTTAGATTGTTCTGTGGAATGTTAGGAAGGAATTAGATTGTTCTGTGGAATGTTAGGAAGGGATTAGAATGTTCTGTGGAATGTTAGGAAGGAATTAGAATGTTCTATAGAATGTTAGGAAGGGCTTAGATTGTTCTGTGGAATGTTAGGAAGGGCTTAGATTGTTCTGTGGAATGTTAGGAAGGGATTAGATTGTTCTGTGGAATGTTAGGAAGGGATTAGATTGTTCTGTGGAATGTTAGGAAGGAATTAGATTGTTATGTGGAATGTTAGGAAGGAATTAGATTGTTCTGTGGAATGTTAGGAAGGGCTTATATTGTTCTGTGGAATATTAGGAAGGGCTTAGATTGTTCTATAGAATGTTAGGAAGGAATTAGAATGTTCTATAGAATGTTAGGAAGGGCTTAGATTGTTCTGTGGAATGTTAGGAAGGGATTAGAATGTTCTGTGGAATGTTAGGAAGGGATTAGAATGTTCTGTGGAATGTTAGGAAGGGATTAGATTGTTCTGTGGAATGTTAGGAAGGAATTAGAATGTTCTATAGAATGTTAGGAAGGGCTTAGATTGTTCTGTGGAATGTTAGGAAGGGCTTAGATTGTTCTGTGGAATGTTAGGAAGGGCTTAGAATGTTCTGTGGAATGTTAGGAAGGGCTTAGATTATTCTGTGGAATGTTAGGAAGGGCTTAGATTGTTCTGTGGAATGTTAGGAAGGAATTAGATTGTTCTGTGGAATGTTAGGAAGGGCTTAGATTGTTCTGTGGAATGTTAGGAAGGGCTTAGATTGTTCTGTGGAATGTTAGGAAGGGATTAGATTGTTCTGTGGAATGTTAGGAAGGAATTAGATTGTTCTGTGGAATGTTAGGAAGGGCTTAGATTGTTCTGTGGAATGTTAGGAAGGAATTAGATTGTTCTGTGGAATGTTAGGAAGGAATTAGATTGTTCTGTGGAATGTTAGGAAGGGCTTAGATTGTGCTGTGAAATGTTAGGAAGGAATTAGATTGTTCTGTGGAATGTTAGGAAGGGTTTAGATTGTTCTGTGGAATGTTAGGAAGGGATTAGATTGTTCTGTGGAATGTTAGGAAGGGTTTAGATTGTTCTGTGGAATGTTAGGAAGGGTTTAGATTGTTCTGTGGAATGTTAGGAAGGAATTAGATTGTTCTGTGGAATGTTAGGAAGGGTTTAGATTGTTCTGTGGAATGTTAGGAAGGAATTAGATTGTTCTGTGGAATGTTAGGAAGGAATTAGATTGTTCTGTGGAATGTTAGGAAGGGATTAGAATGTTCTGTGGAATGTTAGGAAGGAATTAGATTGTTCTGTGGAATGTTAGGAAGGAATTAGATTGTTCTGTGGAATGTTAGGAAGGGCTTAGATTGTGCTGTGAAATGTTAGGAAGGAATTAGATTGTTCTGTGGAATGTTAGGAAGGGTTTAGATTGTTCTGTGGAATGTTAGGAAGGAATTAGATTGTTCTGTGGAATGTTAGGAAGGAATTAGATTGTTCTGTGGAATGTTAGGAAGGGATTAGAATGTTCTGTGGAATGTTAGGAAGGGTTTAGATTGTTCTGTGGAATGTTAGGAAGGAATTAGATTGTTCTGTGGAATGTTAGGAAGGAATTAGATTGTTCTGTGGAATGTTAGGAAGGAATTAGATTGTTCTGTGGAATGTTAGGAAGGAATTAGATTGTTCTGTTGAATGTTAGGAAGGAATTAGATTGTTCTGTGGAATGTTAGGAAGGAATTAGATTGTTCTGTGGAATGTTAGGAAGGAATTAGATTGTTCTATGGAATGTTAGGAAGGGATTAGATTGTTCTTTGGAATGTTAGGAAGGGATTAGATTGTTCTATGGAATGTTAGGAAGGGATTAGATTGTTCTTTGGAATGTTAGGAAGGGATTAGATTGTTCTTTGGAATGTTAGGAAGGGATTAGATTGTTCTGTGGAATGTTAGGAAGGAATTAGATTGTTCTGTGGAATGTTAGGAAGGAATTAGATTGTTCTGTGGAATGTTAGGAAGGAATTAGATTGTTCTATGGAATGTTAGGAAGGGATTAGATTGTTCTTTGGAATGTTAGGAAGGGATTAGATTGTTCTGTGGAATGTTAGGAAGGAATTAGATTGTTCTGTGGAATGTTAGGAAGGAATTAGATTGTTCTATGGAATGTTAGGAAGGGATTAGATTGTTCTTTGGAATGTTAGGAAGGGATTAGATTGTTCTTTGGAATGTTAGGAAGGAATTAGAATGTTCTATGGAATGTTAGGAAGGGATTAGATTGTTCTTTGGAATGTTAGGAAGGGATTAGATTGTTCTTTGGAATGTTAGGAAGGGATTAGATTGTTCTGTGGAATGTTAGGAAGGAATTAGATTGTTCTGTGGAATGTTAGGAAGGAATTAGATTGTTCTATGGAATGTTAGAAAGGGATTAGATTGTTCTTTGGAATGTTAGGAAGGGATTAGATTGTTCTGTGGAATGTTAGGAAGGAATTAGATTGTTCTATGGAATGTTAGGAAGGGATTAGATTGTTCTTTGGAATGTTAGGAAGGGATTAGATTGTTCTTTGGAATGTTAGGAAGGGATTAGATTGTTCTTTGGAATGTTAGGAAGGGATTAGATTGTTCTGTGGAATGTTAGGAAGGGATTAGATTGTTCTGTGGAATGTTAGGAAGGAATTAGATTGTTCTATGGAATGTTAGGAAGGGATTAGATTGTTCTTTGGAATGTTAGGAAGGGTTTAGATTGTTCTGTGGAATGTTAGGAAGGGATTAGATTGTTCTGTGGAATGTTAGGAAGGGCTTAGATTGTTCTTTGGAATGTTAGGAAGGGATTAGATTGTTCTTTGGAATGTTAGGAAGGGATTAGATTGTTCTTTGGAATGTTAGGAAGGGATTAGATTGTTCTTTGGAATGTTAGGAAGGGATTAGATTGTTCTTTGGAATGTTAGGAAGGGATTAGATTGTTCTTTGGAATGTTAGGAAGGGATTAGATTGTTCTTTGGAATGTTAGGAAGGGATTAGATTGTTCTTTGGAATGTTAGGAAGGAATTGGATTGTTCTATGGAATGTTAGGAAGGGATTAGATTGTTCTTTGGAATGTTAGGAAGGGATTAGATTGTTCTTTGGAATGTTAGGAAGGGATTAGATTGTTCTTTGGAATGTTAGGAAGGGATTAGATTGTTCTGTGGAATGTTAGGAAGGGATTAGATTGTTCTGTGGAATGTTAGGAAGGAATTAGATTGTTCTATGGAATGTTAGGAAGGGATTAGATTGTTCTTTGGAATGTTAGGAAGGGATTAGATTGTTCTTTGGAATGTTAGGAAGGGTTTAGATTGTTCTGTGGAATGTTAGGAAGGGATTAGATTGTTCTGTGGAATGTTAGGAAGGGCTTAGATTGTTCTTTGGAATGTTAGGAAGGGATTAGATTGTTCTTTGGAATGTTAGGAAGGGATTAGATTGTTCTTTGGAATGTTAGGAAGGGATTAGATTGTTCTTTGGAATGTTAGGAAGGGATTAGATTGTTCTTTGGAATGTTAGGAAGGGATTAGATTGTTCTTTGGAATGTTAGGAAGGGATTAGATTGTTCTTTGGAATGTTAGGAAGGGATTAGATTGTTCTGTGGAATGTTAGGAAGGGATTAGATTGTTCTGTGGAATGTTAGGAAGGAATTAGATTGTTCTATGGAATGTTAGGAAGGGATTAGATTGTTCTTTGGAATGTTAGGAAGGGTTTAGATTGTTCTGTGGAATGTTAGGAAGGGATTAGATTGTTCTGTGGAATGTTAGGAAGGGCTTAGATTGTTCTTTGGAATGTTAGGAAGGGATTAGATTGTTCTTTGGAATGTTAGGAAGGGATTAGATTGTTCTTTGGAATGTTAGGAAGGGATTAGATTGTTCTTTGGAATGTTAGGAAGGGATTAGATTGTTCTTTGGAATGTTAGGAAGGGATTAGATTGTTCTTTGGAATGTTAGGAAGGGATTAGATTGTTCTTTGGAATGTTAGGAAGGGATTAGATTGTTCTTTGGAATGTTAGGAAGGAATTAGATTGTTCTATGGAATGTTAGGAAGGGATTAGATTGTTCTTTGGAATGTTAGGAAGGGATTAGATTGTTCTTTGGAATGTTAGGAAGGGATTAGATTGTTCTTTGGAATGTTAGGAAGGGATTAGATTGTTCTGTGGAATGTTAGGAAGGGATTAGATTGTTCTGTGGAATGTTAGGAAGGAATTAGATTGTTCTATGGAATGTTAGGAAGGGATTAGATTGTTCTTTGGAATGTTAGGAAGGGATTAGATTGTTCTTTGGAATGTTAGGAAGGGTTTAGATTGTTCTGTGGAATGTTAGCAAGGGATTAGATTGTTCTGTGGAATGTTAGGAAGGGCTTAGATTGTTCTTTGGAATGTTAGGAAGGGATTAGATTGTTCTTTGGAATGTTAGGAAGGGATTAGATTGTTCTTTGGAATGTTAGGAAGGGATTAGATTGTTCTTTGGAATGTGAGGAAGGGATTAGATTGTTCTTTGGAATGTTAGGAAGGGATTAGATTGTTCTTTGGAATGTTAGGAAGGGATTAGATTGTTCTTTGGAATGTTAGGAAGGGATTAGATTGTTCTTTGGAATGTTAGGAAGGGATTAGATTGTTCTTTGGAATGTTAGGAAGGGATTAGATTGTTCTTTGGAATGTTAGGAAGGGATTAGATTGTTCTTTGGAATGTTAGGAAGGGTTTAGATTGTTCTGTGGAATGTTAGGAAGGGATTAGAATTGTTCTATAGAGTTTATGTAAGATTTTAGAATGTTTTGTGGAATGTCAGACAGGTTGTGTGCTTTTTTATAGCTACCTTAAATAGTTTTTAGGACGCTCCTAGCAGATTCACAGGGTCCCCTAAATTTACTGTGATGCGGCTTAGATACGAGCTGAGGCTTAGATAGGAACTGCGGCTTAGATACGAGCTGTGGCTTAGATACGAGTTGAGGTCTAGATACGAGCTGCGGCTTAGATACGAGCTGAGGCTTAGATACGAGCTGAGGCTTAGATACGAGCTGAGGCTTAGATACGAGCTGCGGCTTAGATAAGAGCTGCGGCTTAGATACGAGCTGCGGCTTAGATACGAGCTGCGGCTTAGATACGAGCTGCGGCTTAGATAAGAGCTGCGGCTTAGATACGAGCTGCGGCTTAGATGCGAGCTGAGGCTTAGATATGAGCTGTGGCTTAGATACGAGCTGCGGCTTAGATACGAGCTGCGGCTTAGATACGAGCTGCGGCTTAGATACGAGCTGTGGCTTAGATACGAGCTGAGGCTTAGATACGAGCTGAGGCTTAGATACGAGCTGAGGCTTAGATAAGAGCTGCGGCTTAGATACGAGCTGCGGCTTAGATGCGAGCTGATGCTTAGATATGAGCTGTGGCTTAGATACGAGCTGCGGCTTAGATACGAGCTGCGGCTTAGATACGAGCTGTGGCTTAGATACGAGCTGTGGCTTAGATACGAGCTGAGGCTTAGATACGAGCTGAGGCTTAGATACGAGCTGAGGCTTAGATACGAGCTGTGGCTTAGATACGAGCTGAGGCTTAGATACGAGCTGCGGCTTAGATACAAGCTGAGGCTTAGATACGAGCTGTGGCTCGGTGCATTGCTTTGTGTCTGCTGTGATGAGCGGCAGCACCACACCAACGTGGCAGCAATAATTATCAATATTTCACTTATCCTGGACCCCCTTTAATGCGTTTTATGTTCCTAGGGGGCAAGGAAATCACCATCAAAGAGGAGCTGAAGGGCGTGCAGTGGGCCCGATGGACGTGTGTCACCGGCACTGAGGTCAACGGCATCGGACCCAAGTACGCTGACGTCAACGAGATCAACTCTGTGGACGCAAATTATCTCGGGCAAGTTCTGGTGACGGCCGACGACTACGGCATAGTGAAGCTTTTCCGGTATCCGTGTCCAAGAAAAGGTGAAGACTCCAGTGAAGACCTAAAACTGTCACATCCGGTATAACCCGGGCATCTCCTATATATCATGCACAGCCGGTATAACCCGGGCATCTCCTGTATATCATGTACAGCCGGTATAACCCGGGCATCTCCTGTATATCATGCACAGCCGGTATAACCCGGGCATCTCCTGTATATCATGTACAGCCGGTATAACCCGGGCATCTCCTGTATATAATTATATATGTACAGCCGGTATAACCTGGGCATCTCCTGTATATAATTATATATGTACAGCCGGTATAACCCAGGCATCTCCTGTATATAATTATATATGTACAGCCGGTATAACCTGGACATCTCCTGTATATAATTATATATGTACAGCCGGTATAACCTGGACATCTCCTGTATATAATTATATATGTACAGCCGGTATAACCTGGACATCTCCTGTATATAATTATATATGTACAGCCGGTATAACCTGGGCATCTCCTGTATATAATTATATATGTACAGCCGGTATAACCCGGGCATCTCCTGTATATAATTATATATGTACAGCCGGTATAACCCGGGCATCTCCTGTATATAATTATATATGTACAGCCGGTATAACCCGGGCATCTCCTGTATATAATTATATATGTACAGCCGGTATAACCTGGGCATCTCCTGTATATAATTATATATGTACAGCTGGTATAACCCGGGCATCTCCTGTATATAATTATATATGTACAGCCGGTATAACCTGGCCATCTCCTGTATATAATTATATATGTACAGCCAGTATAACCTGGGCATCTCCTGTATATAATTATATATGTACAGCTGGTATAACCTGGGCATCTCCTGTATATAATTATATATGTACAGCCGGTATAACCTGGGCATCCCCTGTATATAATTATATATGTACAGCCGGTATAACCCGGGCATCTCCTGTATATAATTATATATGTACAGCTGGTATAACCTGGGCATCTCCTGTATATAATTATATATGTACAGCTGGTATAACCTGGGCATCTCCTGTATATAATTATATATGTACAGCCGGTATAACCTGGGCATCTCCTGTATATAATTATATATGTACAGCTGGTATAACCTGGACATCTCCTGTATATAATTATATATGTACAGCCGGTATAACCCGGGCATCTCCTGTATATAATTATATATGTACAGCCGGTATAACCTGGGCATCTCCTGTATATAATTATATATGTACAGCCGGTATAACCCAGGCATCTCCTGTATATAATTATATATGTACAGCCGGTATAACCTGGACATCTCCTGTATATAATTATATATGTACAGCCGGTATAACCTGGACATCTCCTGTATATAATTATATATGTACAGCCGGTATAACCTGGACATCTCCTGTATATAATTATATATGTACAGCCGGTATAACCTGGGCATCTCCTGTATATAATTATATATGTACAGCCGGTATAACCCGGGCATCTCCTGTATATAATTATATATGTACAGCCGGTATAACCCGGGCATCTCCTGTATATAATTATATATGTACAGCCGGTATAACCCGGGCATCTCCTGTATATAATTATATATGTACAGCCGGTATAACCTGGGCATCTCCTGTATATAATTATATATTTACAGCTGGTATAACCCGGGCATCTCCTGTATATAATTATATATGTACAGCCGGTATAACCTGGCCATCTCCTGTATATAATTATATATGTACAGCCAGTATAACCTGGGCATCTCCTGTATATAATTATATATGTACAGCTGGTATAACCTGGGCATCTCCTGTATATAATTATATATGTACAGCCGGTATAACCTGGGCATCCCCTGTATATAATTATATATGTACAGCCGGTATAACCCGGGCATCTCCTGTATATAATTATATATGTACAGCTGGTATAACCTGGGCATCTCCTGTATATAATTATATATGTACAGCTGGTATAACCTGGGCATCTCCTGTATATAATTATATATGTACAGCCGGTATAACCTGGGCATCTCCTGTATATAATTATATATGTACAGCTGGTATAACCTGGACATCTCCTGTATATAATTATATATGTACAGCCGGTATAACCTGGGCATCTCCTGTATATAATTATATATGTACAGCCGGTATAACCTGGGCATCTCCTGTATACAATTATATATGTACAGCCTGTATAACCTGGGCATCTCCTGTATATAATTATATATGTACAGCCGGTATAACCTGGGCATCTCCTGTATATAATTATATATGTACAGCTGGTATAACCTGGACATCTCCTGTATATAATTATATATGTACAGCCGGTATAACCTGGGCGTCTCCTGTATATAATTATATGTGTACAGCTGGTATAACCTGGGCATCTCCTGTATATAATTATATATGTACAGCCGGTATAACCTGGGCGTCTCCTGTATATAATTATATGTGTACAGCTGGTATAACCTGGGCATCTCCTGTATATAATTATATATGTACAGCCGGTATAACCCGGGCATCTCCTGTATATAATTATATATGTACAGCCGGTATAACCTGGGCATCTCCTGTATATAATTATATATGTACAGCCGGTATAACCTGGGCATCCCCTGTATATAATTATATATGTACAGCCGGTATAACCCGGGCATCTCCTGTATATAATTATATATGTACAGCTGGTATAACCTGGGCATCTCCTGTATATAATTATATATGTACAGCTGGTATAACCTGGGCATCTCCTGTATATAATTATATATGTACAGCCGGTATAACCTGGGCATCTCCTGTATATAATTATATATGTACAGCTGGTATAACCTGGACATCTCCTGTATATAATTATATATGTACAGCAGGTATAACCTGGGCATCTCCTGTATATAATTATATATGTACAGCCGGTATAACCTGGGCATCTCCTGTATACAATTATATATGTACAGCCTGTATAACCTGGGCATCTCCTGTATATAATTATATATGTACAGCCGGTATAACCTGGGCATCTCCTGTATATAATTATATATGTACAGCTGGTATAACCTGGACATCTCCTGTATATAATTATATGTGTACAGCTGGTATAACCTGGGCATCTCCTGTATATAATTATATATGTACAGCCGGTATAACCCGGGCATCTCCTGTATATAATTATATATGTACAGCCGGTATAACCTGGGCATCTCCTGTATATAATTATATATGTACAGCCGGTATAACCTGGGCATCTCCTGTATATAATTATATATGTACAGCCGGTATAACCTGGGCATCTCCTGTATATACCGTATTTTTCGCTTTATAAGACGCACCGGAATATAAGACGCACCCCAAACTTAGACATAGAAAAAGGTAAAAAAAAGAAAAATGGGGTCTGTCTTATACTCCGGTGTTCTCTTACCGGAGGGGGGCAGCAGTGGTGGTGAAGCGGGGTCACAGGAGGCACAGGTTGTGCTGGCAGGCGCGGCAGGTCAGTGGCAGCGGGGTCCTTGGTTGCAGGTGCCGTGGCATCCGTGGTTGCAGGCGCGGTGGCGTCCGCGGTGGCAGGATCCGTGGGGTCCGTGGTGGCGGCAGCAGCCGTGGCGGGTGAGCCGTGCAGCAGGCCGGTGCAGTGAGTGTCCGCGGTCCCGGTTCAGTGGTGGCAGTGGCGGCGGCGACTGCTCAGTGGTGGCAGGGACTGCTCAGTGGTGGAGTGTGTCCGCGGTCCCGGTTCAGTGGTGGCAGCGGCGGTGGCGACTGCTCAGTGGTGGCAGGGACTGCTCAGTGGTGGAGTGTGTCTGCGGTCCCGGTTCAGTGGTGGCAGCGGCGGCGACGGCTCAGTGGTGGGAGTGGCGGCGACGGCTCAGTGGTGGGAGCGGCGGCAACTGCTCAGTGGTGGCAGCGGCAGGGACTGCTCAGTGGTGGAGTGTGTCCGCGGTCCCGGTTCAGTGGTGGCAGCGGCGGCGACGGCTCAGTGGTGGGAGTGGCGGCGACGGCTCAGTGGTGGGAGCGGCGGCAACTGCTCAGTGGTGGCAGCGGCAGGGACTGCTCAGTGGTGGAGTGTGTCCGCGGTCCCGGTTCAGTGGTGGCAGCGGCGGCGACGGCTCAGTGGTGGGAGCGGCGGCGATGGCTCAGTGGTGGGAGCGGCGGCGACGGCTCAGTGGTGGAGTGTGTCCGCGGTCCCGATTCAAGTAATGGCGCCCGGAGCGACGCATGCGCAGATGGAGCTCTCATCCAAGGGCTCCATCTGCGCACGCGCTGACTCCCGGAGCAGCGCGTGCGCAGATGGAGCTCTCATCCAAGAGCTCCACCGGCGCCATCATTTGAAAGTGGGACCGCGGACAACTGGTAAGCTGCACAGCCGCCCGCCCCCATGCCAGCAGGCTGC
This sequence comes from Anomaloglossus baeobatrachus, assembly GCF_048569485.1. Lineage (NCBI taxonomy): Eukaryota > Metazoa > Chordata > Amphibia > Anura > Aromobatidae > Anomaloglossus > Anomaloglossus baeobatrachus. Next base: position 9,046,062 of record NC_134364.1, on the reverse strand, counting down.
CCGCCCACCCTGCGTACAAGCCGCCGGGTACCTGTGCTTGCGTGCGGTGGCAGCCGGGTACCCATGGCTGTGTGCGGGCGGCAGCGGGGTAACTGTGTGAGGGCGGCAGCCGGGTACCTGTGTGAGGGCGGCAGCCGGCTGCCGCCCGCACGGGCACCCGACTGCCGCTCGCACACAGCACCCGGCTGCCGCCCGCACACAGCCATGGGTACCCGTCTGCCACCGCATGCAAGCACAGGTACCCGGCTGCCGACCCCACACAGCACCCGCTGCCGCCCGCACACAGCCACGGGTACCCGGCTGCCGCTGCACGCAAGTACAGGTACCCGGCCGCTTGCATGCAGCCACAGGCACCCGGCCGCCCGATCGCCTCAGACAGGACCCCCCCCCCGCTACCGCTTTATAAGACGCACCCCCCATTTTCCTCCCAAAATTTGGGGAGGAAAAGTGCGTCTTATAAAGCGAAAAATACGGTAATTATATATGTACAGCCGGTATAACCTGGGCATGTCCTGTATATAATTATATATGTACAGCCGGTATAACCTGGGCATCTCCTGTATATAATTATATATGTACAGCTGGTATAACCTGGGTATCTCCTGTATATAATTATATATGTACAGCCAGTATAACCTGGACATCTCCTGTATATAATTATATATGTACAGCCGGTATAACCTGGACATCTCCTGTATATAATTATATATGTACAGCTGGTATAACCTGGACATCTCCTGTATATAATTATATATGTACAGCCGGTATAACCCGGGCATCTCCTGTATATAATTATATATGTACAGCCGGTATAACCTGGACATCTCCTGTATATAATTATATATGTACAGCCGGTATAACCTGGGCATCTCCTGTATATAATTATATATGTACAGCCGGTATAACCCGGGCATCTCCTGTATATAATTATATATGTACAGCCGGTATAACCTGGGCATCTCCTGTATATAATTATATATGTACAGCCGGTATAACCTGGACATCTCCTGTATATAATTATATATGTACAGCTGGTATAACCTGGACATCTCCTGTATATAATTATATATGTACAGCCGGTATAACCTGGGCATCTCCTGTATATAATTATATATGTACAGCCGGTATAATCTGGGCATCTCCTGTATATAATTATATATGTACAGCCGGTATAACCCGGGCATCTCCTGTATATAATTACATATGTACAGCCGGTATAACCTGGACATCTCCTGTATATAATTATATATGTACAGCCGGTATAACCTGGGCATCTCCTGTATATAATTATATATGTACAGCCGGTATAACCCGGGCATCTCCTGTATATAATTATATATGTACAGCTGGTATAACCTGGGCATCTCCTGTATATAATTATATATGTACAGCCGGTATAACCTGGGCATCTCCTGTATATAATTATATATGTACAGCCGGTATAACCTGGGCATCTCCTGTATATAATTATATATGTACAGCCGGTATAACCCGGGCATCTCCTGTATATAATTATATATGTACAGCCGGTATAACCCGAGCATCTCCTGTATATAATTATATATGTACAGCTGGTATAACCTGGGCATCTCCTGTATATAATTATATATGTACAGCCGGTATAACCTGGGCATCTCCTGTATATAATTACATATGTACAGCTGGTATAACCTGGGCATCTCTTGTATATAATTATATATGTACAGCCGGTATAACCCGGGCATCTCCTGTATATAATTATATATGTACAGCCGGTATAACCTGGGCATCTCCTGTATATAATTATATATGTACAGCTGGTATAACCTGGGCATCTCCTGTATATAATTATATATGTACAGCCGGTATAACCCGGGCATCTCCTGTATATAATTATATATGTACAGCCGGTATAACCTGGGCATCTCCTGTATATAATTATATATGTACAGCCGGTGTAACCTGGACATCTCCTGTATATAATTATATATGTACAGCCGGTATAACCCGGGCATCTCCTGTATATAATTATATATGTACAGCCGGTATAACCAGGGCATCTCCTGTATATAATTATATATGTACAGCCGGTATAACCTGGGCATCTCCTGTATATAATTATATATGTACAGCCGGTGTAACCTGGACATCTCCTGTATATAATTATATATGTACAGCCGGTATAACCCGGGCATCTCCTGTATATAATTATATATGTACAGCCGGTATAACCAGGGCATCTCCTGTATATAATTATATATGTACAGCCGGTATAACCTGGGCATCTCCTGTATATAATTATATATGTACAGCCGGTATAACCTGGGCATCTCCTGTATATAATTATATATGTACAGCCGGTGTAACCTGGCCATCTCCTGTATATAAATATATATGTTCAGCCGGTATAACCTGGGCATCTCCTGTATATAATTATATATGTACAGCCGGTGTAACCTGGGCATCTCCTGTATGTAATTATATATGTACAGCCGGTATAACCTGGGCATCTCCTGTATATAATTATATATGTACAGCCGGTGTAACCTGGACATCTCCTGTATATAATTATATATGTACAGCCGGTGTAACCTGGGCATCTCCTGTATATAATTATATATGTACAGCCGGTATAACCCGGGCATCTCCTGTATATAATTATATATGTACAGCTGGTATAACCCGGGCATCTCCTGTATATAATTATATATGTACAGCCGGTGTAACCCGGGCATCTCCTGTATATAATTATATATGTACAGCCGGTATAACCTGGGCATCTCCTGTATATAATTATATATGTACAGCCGGTGTAACCTGGGCATCTCCTGTATATAATTATATATGTACAGCCGGTGTAACCTGGGCATCTCCTGTATATAATTATATATGTACAGCCGGTGTAACCTGGGCATCTCCTGTATATAATTATATATGTACAGCCGGTATAACCCGGGCATCTCCTGTATATAATTATATATGTACAGCCGGTATAACCTGGGCATCTCCTGTATATAATTATATATGTACAGCCGCTATAACCTGGCCATCTCCTGTATATAATTATATATGTACAGCCGGTATAACCTGAGTATCCCCTGTATATAATTATATATGTACAGCTGGTATAACCTGGGCATCTCCTGTATATAATTATATATGTACAGCCGGTATAACCTGAGTATCCCCTGTATATAATTATATATGTACAGCCGGTATAACCCGGGCATCTCCTGTATATAATTATATATGTACAGCCGGTATAACCTGGGCATCTCCTGTATATAATTATATATGTACAGCCGGTATAACCTGGACATCTCCTGTATATAATTATACATGTACAGCCGGTATAACCTGGGCATCTCCTGTATATAATTATATATGTACAGCCGGTATAACCTGGGCATCTCCTGTATATAATTATATATGTACAGCCGCTATAACCTGGGCATTTCCTGTATATAATTATATATGTACAGCCGGTGTAACCCGGGCATCTCCTGTATATAATTATATATGTACAGCCGGTGTAACTTGGGCACCTCCTGTATATATTTATATATGTACAGGCTGAGATTATGTAATGACAGGAGCAGAGTCACAGCAGCACAGAGGATTTTCAGAGGGAACAGAGTCTTGTGAGAGAACACAAACGCCTTGTCGGGGGAGACCAAGGCTTCCAGCATCACAGAGTATTTCAGGAGAGGTGTATGCTGATTGTGTGGCCAGCCATGGATTGTACATAGTGGGAGGACTATGCTCACACAGTGGCGGGGCAGGGAGCACGTGGCACTGATCTTCATACACATTTCAATTATTTATTTATTTTTTTTGTTTCCAGGAGCAAAGTTCAGGAAATATCTGGGTCACTCCGCTCATGTCACCAGTGTGCGATGGTCACACGACTATCAGTGGATTATTTCCGTTGGTGGCGCTGATCACTCCGTGTTTCAGTGGAAGTTTATTCCTGACCGAAAATTGAAAGATGCGCTGCACATCGCTCCGCAAGGTGAGTACAGACTGAGTGTGGGTGGATAGACGGAGAGAAGGCTGGCGGGATGGATGAGTGTGGGTGGATACACGGAGAGAAGGATGGCGGGATGGATGAGTGTGGGTGGATACACGGAGAGAAGGATGGCGGGATGGATGAGCATGGGTGGATACACGGAGAGAAGGCTGGCGGGATGGATGACCGTGGGTGGATACACGGAGAGAAGGATGGCGGGATGGATGAGCGTGGGTGGATACACGGAGAGAAGGATGGCGGGATGGATGAGCGTGGGTGGATACACGGCGAGAAGGATGGCGGGATGGATGAACGTGGGTGGATACACGGAGAGAAGGATGGCGGGATGGATGAGCGTGGGTGGATACACGGCGAGAAGGATGGCGGGATGGATGAGCGTGGGTATATACACGGAGAGAAGGATGGCGGGATGGATGAGCGTGGGTGGATACACGGCGAGAAGGATGGCGGGATGGATGAGCGTGGGTGGATACACGGAGAGAAGGATGGTGGGATGGATGAGCGTGGGTATATACACGGAGAGAAGGATGGCGGGATGGATGAGCGTGGGTGGATACACGGCGAGAAGGATGGCGGGATGGATGAGCGTGGGTATATACACGGAGAGAAGGATGGCGGGATGGATGAGCGTGGGTGGATACACGGCGAGAAGGATGGCGGGATGGATGAGCGTGGGTGGATACACGGAGAGAAGGATGGCGGGATGGATGAGCGTGGGTATATACACGGAGAGAAGGATGGCGGGATGGATGAGCGTGGGTGGATACACGGCGAGAAGGATGGCGGGATGGATGAGCGTGGGTATATACACGGCGAGAAGGATGGCGGGATGGATGAGCGTGGGTGGATACACGGCGAGAAGGATGGCGGGATGGATGAGCGTGGGTATATACACGGAGAGAAGGATGGCGGGATGGATGAGCGTGGGTGGATACACGGCGAGAAGGATGGCGGGATGGATGAGCGTGGGTGGATACACGGAGAGAAGGATGGCGGGATGGATGAGCGTGGGTATATACACGGAGAGAAGGATGGCGGGATGGATGAGCGTGGGTGGATACACGGCGAGAAGGATGGCGGGATGGATGAGCGTGGGTATATACACGGAGAGAAGGATGGCGGGATGGATGAGCGTGGGTGGATACACGGCGAGAAGGATGGCGGGATGGATGAGCGTGGGTGGATACACGGAGAGAAGGATGGCGGGATGGATGAGCGTGGGTATATACACGGAGAGAAGGATGGCGGGATGGATGAGCGTGGGTGGATGAGTGATGGAAGACATAATGAGAAACGATGGCTGGATGAATGAACAATGGAATGAATGTTTAATAAAGGATGGATGGAAGAATGTTGAATAGTGGAACGATGGCTGGATGAACAATGGAAGGAGGAACAATGGATGATTGAACCATGAATGAATAATGAATGATGGATGGATGAATGAATGTTGCACTGAACACCGGTGCTGCGTGACCGGCTGTGACCTGTCCAGTGTGAAGACCACAAGTCCCAGCATGCTGTGACCGGCTGTGACCTGTCCAATGTGGAGACCACAAGTCCCAGCATGCAGTGACCGGCTGTGACCTGTCCAGTGTGGAGACCACAAGTCCCAGCATGCTGTGACCGGCTGTGACCTGTCCAGTGTGGAGACCACAAGTCACAGCATGCAGTGACCGGCTGTGACCTGTCCAGTGTGGAGACCACAAGTCCCAGCATGCTGTGACCGGCTGTGACCTGTCCAGTGTGGAGACCACAAGTCCCAGCATGCAGTGACCGGCTGTGATATTCTATCATTTCCTTCCGTCTCCTCAGAGAGTCTGATAGATTCTAACAGTGATGAATCGGATTCGGAGCAGTCCGATGTCCCAGAGCTGGACTCTGAGATCGAGCAGGAGACGCAGATGACGTACCGGCGGCAGGTAAATCACTGACCCCCCCCCTCCAGCGTGCTGCGTATCATGCATTGTATAGCGGTATTATATCATGACCGCCAGGTGTCAGGTTTATGATGTGACACACGGCACCAGGTGGCTCAGGATCAGGGCCAGGAGCTGGGTCACAGGCGGTCTCCTTTCTACCTGCAGGCTGCTGCCAGAGCCGTCCCTTTAATAATTCATTATATGTTATTACAAGCTGTTACTGATGTCATCACCAGGGGGCGGGGCTGACAACCTACCACACATGTATACAGGCTGGTTGTCAGCAGTAATAGATGAGCTGGGCTGACAACCTACCACACATGTATACAGGCTGGTTGTCAGCAGTAATAGATGAGCGGGGCTGACAACCTACCACACATGTATACAGGCTGGTTGTCAGCAGTAGTAGATGAGCTGGGCTGACAACCTCCCGCACATGTATACAGGCTGGTTGTCAGCAGTAATAGATGAGCTGCTCTGACAACCTCCCACACATGTATACAGGCTGGTTGTCAGCAGTAATAGATGAGCTGGTCTGACAACCTCCCGCACATGTATACAGGCTGGTTGTCAGCAGTAATAGATGAGCTGCTCTGACAACCTCGCGCACATGTATACAGGCTGGTTGTCAGCAGTAGTAGATGAGCTGGGCTGACAACCTCCCGCACATGTATACAGGCTGGTTGTCAGCAGTAATAGATGAACTGGTCTGACAACCTCCCGCACATGTGTACAGGCTGGTTGTCAGCAGTAATAGATGAGCTGGGCTGACAACCTCCCGCACATGTATACAGGCTGGTTGTCAGCAGTAATAGATGAGCTGCTCTGACAACCTCCCGCACATGTATACAGGCTGGTTGTCAGCAGTAATAGATGAGCTGCTCTGACAACCTCCCGCACATGTGTACAGGCTGGTTGTCAGCAGTAATAGATGAGCTGGGCTGACAACCTCCCGCACATGTATACAGGCTGGTTGTCAGCAGTAGTAGATGAGCTGCTCTGACAACCTCCCACACATGTATACAGGCTGGTTGTCAGCAGTAATAGATGAGCTGCTCTGACAACCTCCCACACATGTATACAGGCTGGTTGTCAGCAGTAATAGATGAGCTGGGCTGACAACCTCCCGCACATGTATACAGGCTGGTTGTCAGCAGTAATAGATGAGCTGCTCTGACAACCTCCCACACATGTATACAGGCTGGTTGTCAGCAGTAATAGATGAGCTGGTCTGACAACCTCCCGCACATGTATACAGGCTGGTTGTCAGCAGTAATAGATGAGCTGGTCTGACAACCTCCCGCACATGTATACAGGCTGGTTGTCAGCAGTAATAGATGAGCTGGTCTGACAACCTCCCGCACATGTATACAGGCTGGTTGTCAGCAGTAGTAGATGAGCTGGGCTGACAACCTCCCGCACATGTATACAGGCTGGTTGTCAGCAGTAATAGATGAGCTGCTCTGACAACCTCCCGCACATGTATACAGGCTGGTTGTCAGCAGTAATAGATGAGCTGCTCTGACAACCTCCCGCACATGTGTACAGGCTGGTTGTCAGCAGTAATAGATGAGCTGGGCTGACAACCTCCCGCACATGTATACAGGCTGGTTGTCAGCAGTAGTAGATGAGCTGCTCTGACAACCTCCCGCACATGTATACAGGCTGGTTGTCAGCAGTAATAGATGAGCTGCTCTGACAACCTCCCACACATGTATACAGGCTGGTTGTCAGCAGTAATAGATGAGCTGCTCTGACAACCTCCCGCACATGTATACAGGCTGGTTGTCAGCAGTAATAGATGAACTGCTCTGACAACCTCCCGCACATGTATACAGGCTGGTTGTCAGCAGTAATAGATGAGCTGCTCTGACAACCTCCCACACATGTATACAGGCTGGTTGTCAGCAGTAATAGATGAGCTGCTCTGACAACCTCCCGCACATGTATACAGGCTGGTTGTCAGCAGTAATAGATGAACTGCTCTGACAACCTCCCGCACATGTATACAGGCTGGTTGTCAGCAGTAATAGATGAGCTGCTCTGACAACCTCCCGCACATGTATACAGGCTGGTTGTCAGCAGTAATAGATGAACTGCTCTGACAACCTCCCGCACATGTATACAGGCTGCTTGTCAGCAGTAGTAGATGAGCTGCTCTGACAACCTCCCGCACATGTATAGAGGCTGGTTGTCAGCAGTAATAGATGAGCTGCTCTGACAACCTCGCGCACATGTATACAGGCTGGTTGTCAGCAGTAGTAGATGAGCTGCTCTGACAACCTCCCGCACATGTATAGAGGCTGGTTGTCAGCAGTAATAGATGAGCTGCTCTGACAACCTCCCGCACATGTATACAGGCTGGTTGTCAGCAGTAATAGATGAGCTGCTCTGACAACCTCCCGCACATGTATACAGGCTGGTTGTCAGCAGTAATAGATGAGCTGCTCTGACAACCTCCCGCACATGTATACAGGCTGGTTGTCAGCAGTAATAGATGAGCTGCTCTGACAACCTCCCACACATGTATACAGGCTGGTTGTCAGCAGTAATAGATGAGCTGGTCTGACAACCTCCCACACATGTATACAGGCTGGTTGTCAGCAGTAATAGATGAGCTGGGCTGACAACCTCCCACACATGTATACAGGCTGGTTGTCAGCAGTAATAGTTGAGCTGGTCTGACAACCTCGCACACATGTATACAGGCTGGTTGTCAGCAGTAATAGATGAGCTGCTCTGACAACCTCCCGCACATGTATAGAGGCTGGTTGTCAGCAGTAATAGATGAGCTGCTCTGACAACCTCCCGCACATGTATACAGGCTGGTTGTCAGCAGTAATAGATGAGCTGCTCTGACAACCTCCCGCACATGTATACAGGCTGGTTGTCAGCAGTAATAGATGAGCTGCTCTGACAACCTCCCGCACATGTATACAGGCTGGTTGTCAGCAGTAATAGATGAGCTGCTCTGACAACCTCCCGCACATGTATACAGGCTGGTTGTCAGCAGTCTGACAACCTCGCGCGCCGCCTCCGGTCTCAGGATTCTTCCTTTTCTTTTTCCAGGTTTATAAAGAAGATCTACCTCAACTTAAAGAGCAATGCAAAGACAAACACAGAAGTGCTTCTTCTAAGAGGAAGGAGCGCGCGCCCGTCAACAGCATCCGCCTGCACTTTGTGCACGGGTAGGCGGTGGTGGTCCACGAGTCATATAGTGAATGTATAGCAGTGCAGTATAGGAGTTGTATAGCGGTGCAGTATAGGAGTTGTATAGCGGTGCAGTATAGGAGTTGTATAGCGGTGCAGTATAGGAGTTGTATAGCGGTGCAGTATAGGAGTTGTATAGCGGTGCAGTATAGGAGTTGTATAGCGGTGCAGTATAGGAGTTGTATAGCGGTGCAGTATAGGAATTGTATAGCGGTGCAGTATAGGAGTTGTATAGCGGTGCAATATAGGAGTTGTATAGCGGTGCAGTATAGGAGTTGTATAGCGGTGCAATATAGGAGTTGTATAGCGGTGCAGTATAGGAGTTGTATAGGGGTGCAGTATAGGAGTTGTATAGCGGTGCAGTATAGGAGTTGTATAGGGGTGCAGTATAGGAGTTGTATAGCGGTGCAATATAGGAGTTGTATAGCGGTGCAGTATAGGAGTTGTATAGCGGTGCAGTATAGGAGTTGTATAGCGGTGCAGTATAGGAGTTGTATAGCAGTGCAGTATAGGAGTTGTATAGCAGTGCAGTATAGGAATTGTATAGCGGTGCAGTATAGGAGTTGTATAGCGGTGCAATATAGGAGTTGTATAGCGGTGCAGTATAGGAGTTGTATAGGGGTGCAGTATAGGAGTTGTATAGCGGTGCAGTATAGGAGTTGTATAGGGGTGCAGTATAGGAGTTGTATAGCGGTGCAATATAGGAGTTGTATAGCGGTGCAGTATAGGAGTTGTATAGCGGTGCAGTATAGGAGTTGTATAGCGGTGCAGTATAGGAGTTGTATAGCGGTGCAGTATAGGAGTTGTATAGCGGTGCAGTATAGGAGTTGTATAGCGGTGCAGTATAGGAGTTGTATAGCGGTGCAGTATAGGAGTTGTATAGGGGTGCAGTATAGGAGTTGTATAGGGGTGCAGTATAGGAGTTGTATAGGGGTGCAGTATAGGAGTTGTATAGCGGTGCAGTATAGGAGTTGTATAGCGGTGCAGTATGGGAGTTGTATAGGGATGCAATATAGGAGTTGTATAGCAGTGCAGTATAGAAGTTGTATAGGGATGCAATATAGGAGTTGTATAGCGGTGCAGTATAGGAGTTTTATAGCGGTGCAGTATAGGAGCTGTATAGCGGTGCAATATAGGAGTTGTATAGCGGTGCAGTATAGGAGTTGTATAGCGGTGCAGTATAGGAGTTGTATAGCGGTGCAGTATAGGAGTTGTATAGCGGTGCAGTATAGGAGTTGTATAGCGGTGCAGTATAGGAGTTGTATAGCGGTGCAGCACAGCAGTTGGAAGTCTGAGTGCGACCTCCGCTGTTCCTGCAGGTATCGGGGCTACGACTGCCGGAGCAACCTCTTTTACACCCAGACGGGGGAGATCGTTTACCACGTTGCGGCCATCGGAGTGGTGTATAACCGGCAGCAGAACACGCAGAGGTTTTATTTGGGCCACACGGATGATATTCTCTGCCTGGCCATTCACCCCCTGAAGGATTATGTAGCCACCGGTCAGGTACGTTCTGTTCCCGGGTTTGATAAAACACCCAGTTATTGGGAGCTTTAGGAGCAGCAGACTGGCTCTGAGCGGCGGCAAATCTCCAGCAGAATGGACACTAGTGATGGATCTGGCGGCAGCTGCCGGACACGGTGTATGGTGTTACCTATGAATGTGAGAGCGGGGGAGGGGACGCAGCATCTGACAACTCTGCTTTCATGTCTGGCAGGTGGGAAGAGACAGCACCGTCCACATCTGGGACTGCGAGACAATCAAACCTCTGTCAGTGCTGAAGGGACATCACCAGTTCGGGGTGTGCGCCGTGGACTTCTCAGGTGACGGCACAAAATCTGCCATACAGGTTAAAGGGACGGCGGCCGAAAATCTCTCATACAGGTTAAAGGGACGGCGGCACAAAATCTCCCATACAGGTTAAAGGGACGGCAGCAGAAATTCTCCCATACAGGTTAAAGGGACGGCGGCACAAAATCTCCCATACAGGTTAAAGGGACGGTGGCACAAAATCTCCCATACAGGTTAAAGGGACGGCGGCACAAAATCTCCCATACAGGTTAAAGGGACGGCGGCCGAAAATCTCCCATACAGGTTAAAGGGACGGCGGCCGAAAATCTCCCATACAGGTTAAAGGGACGGCGGCAGAAAATCTGCCATACAGGTTAAAGGGACGGCGGCAGAAAATCTCCCATACAGGTTAAAGGGACGGCAGCAGAAAATCTGCCATACAGGCTAGAGGGACGGTGGCAGAAAATCTCCCATACAGGTTAAAGGGACGGTGGCAGTAAATCTCCCATACAGGTTAAAGGGAAGGCGGCAGAAAATCTCCCATACAGGTTAAAGGGACGGTGGCAGAAAATCTCCCATACAGGTTAAAGGGATGGCGGCAGAAAATCTCTTATACAGGTTAAAGGGAAGGCGGCAGAAAATCTCCCATACAGGTTAAAGGCACTGCGATTAGTCTACTGTAATCTTCATATAATTAACGGCTCTGCAACTTTCTGATAAACTTTGTGTTTTATTATTTTCTCTGCTTGCTGTCAGTGACTGGAAACATAGATCTAGTATCAGTCTAAGCCTTAAGCTGGGTTTACACACTGCAACGTCGCAAAGTACATCGCTGTAACGTCACCGGTTTTGTGACGTAACAGCGACCTCCCTAAGTCTCTGCTAAGTCTCTGGTGAGTTGTCAAACAGGCAAACCTGGCCAACAACGCAACAGCGATCCGGACCTGCAGAGCGACCTAGCTGGTTGTTGGGGACGTTGATAAGCAGCTTTTTGAAAGGGAAGTTGCTTACAAAGTCGCTGCAAAGTCTTCACACACTGAAACTTTCCAGCGATGCATGCTGCACAGCGGGAAACAAAGGACCTAGGAATGGTCCTGAACGATTTGTAACGATTACAACTTCACAGCAGGGGCCAGGAGCTGATGTGTGTCACACACTGCAACATCGCAAACAACATCGCTATTGCGTCACAAAACCGGTGACGTTACAGCGATATCGTTTGAGATGTTGCAGTGTGTAAACCCAGCTTAATGCCAAACCTGATGAGATCCCAAACTGCCCCTAAACTATCTCATACCCTAAGACTAAGTTCACACTTCACAATGTAATCATCCATTAGGACAGATCCAATGACAGTGACCGAGAAAGCTGCAGAACTTTTTCTTATCTGATGATCCCACTTTCTTTCCTGGAGACGGCGCCGGCCCTTTAATTCATGTCTTTGCCGCTAGTTGTTTTCTGTTGTGTGTCTCTCATTAGTATTAAACACCCGGGAAGCGCGTGGTTACATATAATGTAGCGGGGTTTGGTGCGTGGTTACATATAATGTAGCGGGGTTTGGTGCATGGTTACATATAATGTAGCGGGGTTTGGTGCGTGGTTACATATAATGTAGCGGGGTTTGGTGCATGGTTACATATAATGTAGCGGGATTTGGTGCGTGGTTACATATAATGTAGCGGGGTTTGGTGCATGGTTACATATAATGTAGCGTGGTTTGGTGCGTGGTTACATATAATGTAGCGGGGTTTGGTGCGTGGTTACATATAATGTAGCGGGGTTTGGTGCATGGTTACATATAATGTAGCGGGGTTTGGTGCGTGGTTACATATAATGTAGCGGGGTTTGGTGCATGGTTACATATAATGTAGCGGGGTTTGGTGCGTGGTTACATATAATGTAGCGGGGTTTGGTGCGTGGTTACATATAATGTAGCGGGGTTTGGTGCGTGGTTACATATAATGTAGCGGGGTTTGGTGCGTGGTTACATATAATGTAGCGGGGTTTGGTGCGTGGTTACATATAATGTAGCGGGGTTTGGTGCGTGGTTACATATAATGTAGCGGGGATTGGCGTGGGGTTACATACAGTGCCTACAAGTAGTATTCAACCCCCTGCAGATTTATCAGGTTTACACATTCGGAATAACTTGGCATTGTGACATTTGGACTGTAGATCAGCCTGGAAGTGTGAAATGCAGCAAAAAAGAATGTTATTTCTTTTTTTATTTTTTTTTTAAATTGTGAAAAGTTTATTCAGAGAGTCATTTATTATTCAACCTCTCAAACCACCAGAATTCTGTTTGGTTCCCCTAAAGTATTAAGAAGTATTTCAGGCACAAAGAACAATGAGCTTCACATGTTTGGATTAATTATCTCTTTTTCCAGCCTTTTCTGACTAATTAAGACCCTCCCCAAACTTGTGAACAGCACTCATACTTGGTCAACATGGGAAAGACAAAGGAGCATTCCAAGGCCATCAGAGGGTATGTGCGCACGTTGCTTTTTACCTGCTTTTTACCTGCTTTTTTGCTGCTTTTTCTTCTGCGCTGTTTAATGCCAAAATGGATGTGTTCTTCTATTCAAGCAAAGTCTATGGGAATTTGGGTTTCTTGTTCACACTATGTTGTTCAAAATCCTGCTTTTTTGAGGCAGAACTTTGGTCAAAAACTCAGCTTTTCAAAGAAGCAACATGTCAATTGTTTTTGCCATTTGGGTTTTGCACTGCAAAGCTGAGTTTTTGACCAAAGTTCTGCCACAAAAAGGCAGCATTTTGAACAACATAGTGTGAACAAGAAACCCAAATTCCCATAGACTTTGCTTGAATAGAAGAACACATCCATTTTGGCATTAAACAGCGCAGAAGAAAAAGCAGCAAAAAAGCAGGTAAAAAGCAGGTAAAAAGCAACGTGCGCACACACCCAGAGACAAGATCGTGGAGGGTCACAAGGCTGGCAAGGGGTACAAAACCCTTTCCAAGGAGTTGGGCCTACCTGTCTCCACTGTTGGGAGCATCATCCGGAAGTGGAAGGCTTATGGAACTACTGTTAGCCTTCCACGGCCTGGACAGCCTTTGAAAGTTTCCTCCCGTGCCGAGGCCAGGCTTGTCCGAAGAGTCAAGGGTAACCCAAGGACAACAAGGAAGGAGCTCCGGGAAGATCTCATGGCAGTGGGGACATTGGTTTCAGTCAATACCATAAGTAACATACTCCACCGCAATGGTCTCCGTTCCAGACGAAGCGTCATGTCAAGGCTCGTCTACAGTTTGCTCATGATCACTTGGAGGACTCTGAGACAGACTGGTTCAAGTTTTTCTGGTCTGATGAGACCAAGATCGAGATCTTTGGTGCCAACCACACACGTGACGTTTGGAGACTGGATGGCACTGCATACGACCCCAAGAATACCATCCCTACAGTCAAGCATGGCGGTGGCAGCATCATGCTGTGGGGCTTTTTCTCAGCCAAGGGGCCTGGCCATCTGGTCCGCATCCATGCGAAGATGGATATCACGGCCTACCTGGAGATTTTGGCCAAGAACCTCCGCTCCTCCATCAAGGATCTTAAGATGGGTCGTCATTTCATCTTCCAACAAGACAACGACCCAAAGCACACAGCCAAGAAAACCAAGGCCTGGTTCAAGAGGGAAAAAATCAAGGTGTTGCAGTGGCCTAGTCAGTCTCCTGACCTTAACCCAATTGAAAACATGTGGAAGGAGCTCAAGATTAAAGTCCACATGAGACACCCAAAGAACCTAGATAACTTGGAGAAGATCTGCATGGAGGAGTGGGCCAAGATAACTCCAGAGACCTGTGCCGGCCTGATCAGGTCTTATAAAAGACGATTATTAGCTGTAATTGCAAACAAGGGTTATTCCACAAAATATTACACCTAGGGGTTGACTAATAATTGACCCACACTTTTATGTTGAAAATTTATTAAAATTTAACTGAGCAACATAACTTGTTGGTTTGTAAGATTTATGCATCTGTTAATAAATCCTGCTCTTGTTTGAAGTTTGCATCTTATCAAACCTGCTAAATCTGCAGGGGGTTGAATACTACTTGTAGGCACTGTATAAAGTAGCGGGGATTGGCGTAGGGTTATATATAATGTAGCGGGGATTGTCGTGTGGTTTTATATAATGTAGCGGGGATTGGCGTAGGGTTATATATAATGTAGCGGGAATTGGCGTGTGCGGTTTTATATAATGTAGCGGGGATTGGCGAGTGGTTACATATAATGTAGCGGGGATTGGCGTGGGGTTTTATATAATGTAGCGGGGATTGGCGTAGGGTTATATATAATGTAGCGGGGATTGGCGTGTGCGGTTTTATATAATGTAGCGGGGATTGGCGAGTGGTTACATATAATGTAGCGGGGATTGGCGTGGGGTTTTATATAATGTAGCGGGGATTGGCGTGGGGTTTTATATAATGTAGCGGGGATTGGCGTGTGCGGTTTTATATAATGTAGCGGGGATTGTCGTGTGGTTTTATATAATGTAGCGGGGATTGGCGTGCGGTTTTATATAATGTAGCGGGGATTGGCGT
Source organism: Anomaloglossus baeobatrachus (assembly GCF_048569485.1). Taxonomy (NCBI): domain Eukaryota; kingdom Metazoa; phylum Chordata; class Amphibia; order Anura; family Aromobatidae; genus Anomaloglossus; species Anomaloglossus baeobatrachus. The sequence goes on along the minus strand of NC_134364.1, from coordinate 9,030,579 downwards.
GTGCGGTTTTATATAATGTAGCGGTGATTGGCGTGCGGTTTTATATAATGTAGCGAGGATTGGCGTGCGGTTTTATATAATGTAGCGGGGATTGGCGTGTGCGGTTTTATATAATGTAGCGGTGATTGGCGTGCGGTTTTATATAATGTAGCGGGGATTGGCGTGCGGTTTTATATAATGTAGCGGGGATTGAAGTGCGGTTTTATATAATGTAGCGGGGATTGGTGCGTGCGGTTTTATATAATGTAGCGGGGATTGGCGTGCGGTTTTATATAATGTAGCGGGGATTGGCGTGCAGTTTTATATAATGTAGCGGGGATTGGCGTGCGGTTTTATATAATGTAGCGGGGATTGGCGTGCGGTTTTATATAATGTAGTGGGGATTGGTGCGTGCGGTTTTATATAATGTAGCGGTGATTGGCGTGCGGTTTTATATAATGTAGTGGGGATTGGTGCGTGCGGTTTTATATAATGTAGCGGGGATTGGCGTGCGGTTTTATATAATGTAGCGGGGATTGGCGTGCGGTTTTATATAATGTAGTGGGGATTGGTGCGTGCGGTTTTATATAATGTAGCGGGGATTGGCGTGCGGTTTTATATAATGTAGTGGGGATTGGTGCGTGCGGTTTTATATAATGTAGCGGGGATTGGCGTGCGGTTTTATATAATGTAGCGGGGATTGGCGTGCGGTTTTATATAATGTAGCGGGGATTGGTGCGTGCGGTTTTATATAATGTAGCGGGGCTTGGCGTGCGGTTTTATATAATGTAGCGGTGATTGGCGTGCGGTTTTATATAATGTAGCGGGGCTTGGCGCGTGCGGTTTTATATAATGTAGCGGGGCTTGGCGTGTGCGGTTTTATATAATGTAGCGGGGATTGGCGTGCGGTTTTATATAATGTAGCGGTGATTGGCGTGCGGTTTTATATAATGTAGCGGGGCTTGGCGCGTGCGGTTTTATATAATGTAGCGGGGATTGGCGTGCGGTTTTATATAATGTAGCGGTGATTGGCGTGCGGTTTTATATAATGTAGCGGGGCTTGGCGCGTGCGGTTTTATATAATGTAGCGGGGCTTGGCGCGTGCGGTTTTATATAATGTAGCGGGGATTGTCGTGTGGTTTTATATAATGTAGCGGGGATTGGCGTGCGGTTTTATATAATGTAGCGGGGATTGGCGTGTGCGGTTTTATATAATGTAGCGGTGATTGGCGTGCGGTTTTATATAATGTAGCGGGGATTGGCGTGCGGTTTTATATAATGTAGCGGGGATTGGCGTGTGCGGTTTTATATAATGTAGCGGTGATTGGCGTGCGGTTTTATATAATGTAGCGGGGATTGGCGTGCGGTTTTATATAATGTAGCGGGGATTGAAGTGCGGTTTTATATAATGTAGCGGGGATTGGCGTGCGGTTTTCTATAATGTAGTGGGGATTGGTGCGTGCGGTTTTATATAATGTAGCGGTGATTGGCGTGCGGTTTTATATAATGTAGCGGGGATTGGCGTGCGGTTTTATATAATGTAGCGGGAATTAGCGCGTGCGGTTTTATATAATGTAGCGGGGATTGGTGCGTGCGGTTTTATATAATGTAGCAGGGCTTGGCGTGCGGTTTTATATAATGTAGCGGTGATTGGCGTGCGGTTTTATATAATGTAGCGGGGCTTGGCGCGTGCGGTTTTATATAATGTAGCGGGGATTGGCGTGCGGTTTTATATAATGTAGCGGGGATTGGCGTGCGGTTTTATATAATGTAGCGGGGCTTGGCGCGTGCGGTTTTATATAATGTAGCGGGGCTTGGCGCGTGCGGTTTTATATAATGTAGCGGGGATTGGCGTGCGGTTTTATATAATGTAGCGGTGATTGGCGTGCGGTTTTATATAATGTAGCGGGGCTTGGCGCGTGCGGTTTTATATAATGTAGCGGGGATTGGCGTGCGGTTTTATATAATGTAGCGGTGATTGGCGTGCGGTTTTATATAATGTAGCGGGGATTGGCGCGTGCGGTTTTATATAATGTAGCAGGGCTTGGCGCGTGCGGTTTTATATAATGTAGCGGGGCTTGGCGCGTGCGGTTTTATATAATGTAGCGGGGCTTGGCGCGTGCGGTTTTATATAATATAGCGGGGCTTGGCGCGTGCGGTTTTATATAATGTAGCGGGGATTGGCGTGTGCGGTTTTATATAATGTAGCGGTGATTGGCGTGCGGTTTTATATAATGTAGCGGGGATTGGCGTGCGGTTTTATATAATGTAGCGGGGATTGGCGTGTGCGGTTTTATATAATGTAGCGGTGATTGGCGTGCGGTTTTATATAATGTAGCGGGGATTGGCGTGCGGTTTTATATAATGTAGCGGGGATTGGCGTGTGCGGTTTTATATAATGTAGCGGTGATTGGCGTGCGGTTTTATATAATGTAGCGGGGATTGGCGTGCGGTTTTATATAATGTAGCGGGGATTGAAGTGCGGTTTTATATAATGTAGCGGGGATTGGCGTGCGGTTTTCTATAATGTAGTGGGGATTGGTGCGTGCGGTTTTATATAATGTAGCGGGGATTGGTGCGTGCGGTTTTATATAATGTAGCAGGGCTTGGCGTGCGGTTTTATATAATGTAGCGGTGATTGGCGTGCGGTTTTATATAATGTAGCGGGGCTTGGCGCGTGCGGTTTTATATAATGTAGCGGGGATTGGCGTGCGGTTTTATATAATGTAGCGGGGATTGGCGTGCGGTTTTATATAATGTAGCGGGGCTTGGCGCGTGCGGTTTTATATAATGTAGCGGGGATTGGCGTGCGGTTTTATATAATGTAGCGGTGATTGGCGTGCGGTTTTATATAATGTAGCGGGGCTTGGCGCGTGCGGTTTTATATAATGTAGCGGGGCTTGGCGCGTGCGGTTTTATATAATGTAGCGGGGATTGGCGTGCGGTTTTATATAATGTAGCGGTGATTGGCGTGCGGTTTTATATAATGTAGCGGGGCTTGGCGCGTGCGGTTTTATATAATGTAGCGGGGATTGGCGTGCGGTTTTATATAATGTAGCGGTGATTGGCGTGCGGTTTTATATAATGTAGCGGGGATTGGCGCGTGCGGTTTTATATAATGTAGCGGGGATTGGTGCGTGCGGTTTTATATAATGTAGCGGGGCTTGGCGTGCGGTTTTATATAATGTAGCGGGGATTGGCGTGCGGTTTTATATAATGTAGCGGTGATTGGCGTGCGGTTTTATATAATGTAGCGGGGATTGGTGCGTGCGGTTTTATATAATGTAGCAGGGCTTGGCGCGTGCGGTTTTATATAATGTAGCAGGGCTTGGCGCGTGCGGTTTTATATAATGTAGCGGGGCTTGGCGCGTGCGGTTTTATATAATATAGCGGGGCTTGGCGCGTGCGGTTTTATATAATGTAGCGGGGATTGGCGCGTGCGGTTTTATATAATGTAACGGGATCGTCTCTTGCTGGATAGCCACTTTCTTCTTATTCCGGGGACGTCTCCTCTGCCGGATACATTACATCTCTGCACACATTTGCAGTCAGTTCTCTTACCCTCCTCGTGTCGGGGATTCAGGGAAAACGTTTTATTTTACTGGTAACAAAGGTGCGAACTGTGAACAGCAGCGATCAGAGCGAGGAAGACGCAGAGGTGAAGCGTTACAATGTGTCAGGAGAGCTCTGATAGATTGTGTTCTCAGGAACCTCCTAAATAGAGCCCCATAATGCACACTCCATAATGCACACTCCATAATGCACACTCCATAATGCACACTCCATAATGCACACTCCATAATGGCGCCCCATATACTGCCTCCCGGATACCACCATGGAGGTGAACGGGAGCGACGTCATCAAATGGTTACTACAGGTGATGACAGTATCTCACCAAATGGACGTCACCACAATCACAAGACTGTATACTGTCAACAATCCTCATCTATATCCAGTGCTGAGGCTGCCATAGATTGTCAGCTCTGGGGTCTAGACTATTGCTCTATTACAATGGTTCATATCTTTTATCTCTCAGTATGAGATTAGATCATAAGCTCTTGGTCAAAATATCTGAGGGATAGATAGATAGATAGATAGATAGAGGAATAGATAGATAGAGGGATAGATAGGTAGATAGAGGGATAGATAGATAGAGGGATAGATAGATAGATATAGGGATAGATAGATAGAGGGATAGATAGATAAATATAGGGATAGATAGAGGGATAGATAGATAGAGGGATAGATAGATAAATATAGGGATAGATAGATAGAGGGATAGATAGATAGATAGATAGATAGAGGGATAGATAGAGGGATAGATAGATAGAGGGATAGATAGAGGGATAGATAGATAAATATAGGGATGGATAGATAGATAGAGGGATAGATAGATAGATATAGGGATAGATAGATAGAGGGATAGATAGATAGATAGAGGGATAGATAGATAGATATAGGGATAGATAGATAGATAGAGGGATAGAGGAATAGATAGAGGGATAGATAGATAGATAGATAGAGGGATAGATAGAGGGATAGATAGATAGAGGGATAGATAGATAGATATAGGGATAGATAGATAGAGGGATAGATAGATAGATAGAGGGATAGATAGATAGATAGAGGGATAGATAGATAGATAGATAGAGGAATAGATAGAGGGATAGATAGATAGATAGATAGATAGATAGAGGGATAGATAGATAGAGGGATAGATAGAGGGATAGATAGATAGATAGAGGGATAGATAGATAGATAGATAGATAGATAGATAGATAGAGGGATAGATAGAGG